>NC_133792.1:23641042-23802510 GCF_003597395.2 Chelonoidis abingdonii
GGCACCTGGCCACTGTTGGAAGACAGGATACTGGGCTAGATGGACCTTTGGTCTGAACCAGTAGGGCCATTCTTATGTTCTTATGCTTCAAGGTGACCCTGGAAAATTTTTCTTGGAATTCACTGACACTTAACTTACAATGCTTACTGATACTCTATCTTCCTGATCTGCTTGGAAAATAATTTTACTCCAAATGCAGCTGAAGCTTTAAACCCTAAAAGATCTTTATTTTTGGCTCCATCAAATTCTTTTCCCTTAAGATCAAAAATACAGCTCTTCTCCCTAATGAAGCTACTTGGAACTCACACTTATGCAGATTTTTTTCTCTTTTAATCTTTCCTCCTTTCCCTTCAGACAATCCCTGACCCTGCAGCCTTCTTCTATGCTGCTTGATTGAGATTAACCCAAAGACTTGCACTTGTCATATTGCTAAAGATAAATTAAAATAAATAAAAACATGTAGTTGGCTTGTTCCTGCTTTCCAGCATGAGAAAAGGTGCTGAAGGGATAGTCTCTTAGAGGTGTAAAAAGGAATGCTTTGGAAGAGGAACTGTCTAGTCAGGAAATGGGAGGTATGGCTCAGAAAAACACCGGGGTCCATTATTGCATCACTCTACATCTGCTAACCCTTGTTAAGGGCATCTGGAGGTTTGTACAGGCCATCATCAGGGTTATACATACCTCCGTAAAGAAAGAAAGAAAATTAAAAACGCTTTAGATGGGGGATTTCACTTTTTTGTTTTATATAGATTCCACTGAATAGATATGGGTGGGATGGAGGACATCAACAAACCTATGCGGGCTCTGAATGTTGAAAGATATCAAAATACAGGCTCATTGGAGAACATTATTGTCTCACAATCAGTTTACTTCTGTATTTTTAAATTGGCAAAAATCCATGATGTGTTTACAGTTGATGTGCCATCTGATTTAATAGTTACTAAAGATGAGAGACCTATCGGATCTGTAATTCCTCCCAGTGCAAGATAGTGTGCCAGGAAGAGCAGTTAGATATGATATGAAATACTTTCTTGAAGAAAGAGTTTTCTTTTACTTGCTCTTACTAATTTTTTTTTGGTTCTTTTCTTTTATCAGTGAAAAAAGTGCTAACTTTTCTTATTATTCTTACCTGTGTGTATAATTACATTTAGGCCATGTAGCTTTATTGGTGGCAGTGCCAGCTATTAGTGCAAAATTAATTTGTATTTGAACTGGTGAAAGCAAGATCTTTTTATCGGTAACATAAAGATAGAACATACAAACATCAACTGTTTTTGATACTCTGCTCAGTGTGAAAAGATGGTTATGATATCATGAGGCTTCCCTCCTTGCTGTTGTCTGCGGAGACTCAGAATGTGCTTGACCCACTGCTTTCTGCATACGCAAGCTGGAAGGACTCTGAGTAGTGTATTTGTGACATGCTTAGACTCTGGAATCTGTGGTGGAAGATGCAGGATTCTTGCTTCAAGAGTTCTGTGCATTGGAACATCCACTGGAGTGAAGGAGAGGAAAAGACTGTCCTCTCTTTCTCTTGTTTATGTACAAATACATATATGCACATACCCAGACAGACTCATATTGCAAATTCTTTTCACTTTCAATGTGTTGGATTGGTAACAGTGACATGGCTTTCTTTATTTCAACAGAATTCTAGGGCAAAGATTGGCATGTTATCATGGAAGGACACCATAACCATCCACATCATCTAGGGGACCAGAACAACCCTCTCTGCAAAGTGCCAGGGCCGGAATATCAGCATGATCCTCAAGTAAGCACATTCATCTCTTTAATCCCCCTTTTTTCTCCTTAAAGACTCCATGGAGTCCTTTTTTATAACCATTTTTTAAATGTTAAGATTATTATAGTCTTTAAGGTGTATACATTTTTGGGCCAAATAGCTTGACAGTGTTGCTTCAAATCCATTTTTGATGATTACAAGAGGAATGGGAAACATTTTCAATGGTACCTGTAGCAAGTTGGCTTATAAAATTGGCTTATAAAAAGCTTATACTAGTAGAATGCTGACTTTCTGTGCTGCTGTGATTCTTTAAAGGGAGGCCAAAGAAAAGAAGCTGTTTGAATTTTAATGATAAATATATTCTTTATTTATCTACTGGAATATTTTAATAGTGAATATTTTAGTGATAATTACCAAACACAAGAAACAGGTCAGTCCAGATGAAAGTGTATGCTCTCTTTCCATCTTTTGAGCTTCTGGGAGCATCATTCCTTTGTATTTTTTGTCTGCACAAACATATTTCCCTGTATGATACTCTCCCTCTGTAACTGACAGTCCACAAAAGGGGTAGGGGATAAAGATATCATTAGGTCTTATTTCCAGACTAACTGCAGATTTTCAGTTTAACCAAGAGATTATTTTTGTTAGTATGGCTTGGAGCTACCTCCCTCCTTGCAGGGTGTTTAAGGCTGCAGATATTATCCAAACAGCTAATTTTTACCTGCATAAGTACCTAGTGCAGTTAACAAAAAGCCTTAAAGGTAGAGAAGAGTGCTAGAAGTCTTGCTGGGAAGTTGGGTGTTAATTTGCCACTTTAAGTATTGGATCCAGTGGGGTGTTGAGGTTCCTTGGACAGGAATAATTCATTAGGAAAGCTGTAGCAAAACATAGATACAAGATTCCAAAAACAATGGGTTGTCTGATTATACGGTACAACAATGAATATATTTTGTGTAGTGCTGCTTTGAAAATACATTGTATGGAGCACGGCCCCCCTCTCCTAATGCAGCAATTTGTCATATTAAGTCATTTAATAATAATTGAATCCCCTTGATTAATCTCCTATAATTAGCCAGTTGCATTTTGAGCAATTAGGGTTAATTACTGCCTCATTTGGCAGGGTAGAGCCCCTGTAATTATTTCATGAACAAGATTAGGAAGTGTTCTTAAGCAGCAGATACATTCATGGCATCATGAAGCACATGTTAGAATTTGTAATGACATAGTTAAGTGTAATTAGTAGGTAATACTCTATGTTCTGCTGTTACCTTGATGCTGAGCAACCTCATTTCGCTGAATGGTCATTGTTCAGTGAAGATTTCCCCCTCTCCTGTTAGTATCTAAATTATATCAGTGGAGGTGTCTGAGTATGTCAGCTGTTCTGAGGAAGATCCAGGTTGGAAATTGGGCATGAGGAAAAGAGCTCTTGCATCTTTACTCCTTTTTAATAGCCCTGGTGCTGAATAAACCAGAGAAATAGAGAAGGTGAAATGTTAGTTTTATAACATAGTTTACTGTAAAAAGAAACAAAATATAGTAACTTCTGAAGCAAAGATTATCACAATTTCCTTGTGTGTCAAGATGATGATGGTTTGTTTATTGCAGTATATCTGGTTTTTCATTTGACCTAAGTGTAATTAGAGGACTTCTTAGTTTTGTGCCACCTCTTATGATCCCAAACTACATAATTCTGCACCATGAAATGCAGCGATCCTTGTCTCTGAGGGTGTTAGTAACGCTAGCATGCTATGCTGTAGTTTAGGGTAGGAGGGAGGGAAATGTTGGTTAAACATCTCTTATGAAAAGTGTCACGAATGGGACTTCAGTGTTTCTGCAGAGCAGGCAGTGTGTTGGCTTCTCAGCGAAAAAAGGGGGGGAAGTGGCGGAGAGTGAGAGAATAATCTAAATGGAATGGTTTCTTTTCTTCAGTCAAGGTTGTGCCTTCGTTTGCAGACAGACCAGACCAGGAGTATACCCCTATCCCAAAGGCCTTTCCTAACAGTAGTTTTCACTCTTTGGTTGAAAAAAGCTTTTAGCACTTTTCATCTCACAGTTTCAAACACTTCACAAAAGCGTATTATCTCCATTTTACAGGTAGCAAAGTGGAGGCAATGGCTGACCTAATGTTGCATAACAAGTCAGTGGCAGAGCTGGAAATAGAATTCCAGGACCGTTGACTCCCCATTCCCTTCTCCAATTACTAGACAACACTTCCATAATAACACTATGTGCTTTTATTCAGTGCCCTTCTACAGCTAATGCTGCCACTGAAGTGCTTCTGCACAGGTGGGGAAGTGGTATTTGCTTTTCTTAATACTACGTGAGCTGCTAGTACCAACATAGCTTTCCAGTTGTAGCCTGATCTTCGCTGCTGCCTGCCTCATGTATAGTTCACATTCTGGAGAATTTTTCTGCTAAATAAAAATTTGGGGCTGTAGTAGCTGCACTCTGGTGGCTTGATATTTATTTTTTTATAAGTTGCAGATACAATAAAAAGGTATATAATTTCATCTTTAAGAGAGATAAATTGACTGCATATCACAATTTGTTTCAAACTTGCCCCAGGAGATTTGTAGTGCTAGTTTAGAACCATCCCTAGCTGCTCATCTGCAGTATTTATATTTAGTGTTTTTAGTTAACCTTTTCCTTATGACTCACAATAGAACTTCATACTTAGAAGTTTTCTAATTAGAGTAAGTGAATATATATATATATAGAGAGAGAGAGAGAGAGAGAGAGATCTTCTAAAATCACAGCAAGGATATCAGCCCAGCATTGTTCCTATGAAGTTTGTAAAAAGAAACAGAATGGTTTCCTAGTAATATTCCTGACTGCAAGCTGGCAATCAGTGAAATACCCAGATTATTTGTTTGCTCTCGGTAGCAGAGGAGTAAATACTATGCAAAATATGTAAAATACAGTTCTAAAAATATAGCTTTTTCATCATTTTTATTGACTGAAATTTGGTTTTATAAAAACAGTAACACAATCCAGTGTCTGTTCTGTGACCCTTATTTTTACAGTTCTCAGATACTAGGATTGCTCATGATAACTAATTTTGGTCACTACTGATTTAGATTGGATTCACTTAGCAGTGAAAGTCTCTGTCCATTTATAATTCGCTGAGGCATCCAGCTTTTTATTCAGTTTCTCCTGCTGAATATTGGCTTAGCATACGAATTCAAAGTTAGCATTTCTCTTTTCCTGTTGACTTTTTATTAGCCAGTACTAATTTTTCGCTGGTAGAGAAGATAACATTTCAAACTGGAGCCAAGTTGTTCATCAGACTTTGAATTGTAGCTAACAATTCAGATTCAGGGTATCAGAGATTATCATACTGGTTTCTGAGGCTGTGAAGTCCAAAAACTGAGAGCATACAGTCATCAGCTGCACTCCTTACCACAATAGCTGTCTGATATTTGAACAATAATTCACATTTACCAGCCCAGTATTTTCCTGTTCTGGCTGGTAGAGCTTAGAAACCCTACATAAACCAATTTATTCTTCTAGTGTATTTTTTTGTAAATCCACACCAGAAAAAGAATTTCAATCTCAAAACGAACTGAAATTTTTTCAGCAAGATTTTATTTTATGGATATGGATGTACAGTTTGACAGATCATAACGAGATTGGAATGATTGATGATGATATTAAATCAGTCCTTTGAATACATATGCGTTATACTGCGTATGCTAAGGCTTCCCCATGTACCAACTCAGATGTTTTTCAAAGGTGAAATTAGTTTATGGTAAATGTCATTCAGATGAAGTGTGCACTTTAAAAGCATAGAAGCAGTTGCCTTAAAATTAATGATGCATTGCAAATATCAGAAAAAAGCTTACATCCAGCGTAAAGATAATTAAAATTCAGGTCAAAAGTCTATGACTTAGTCAGGCTAAATTTTTTAATGAGATTTCAGAAAATTAATTGAGCGAATGCTTTTTTGTTCTTTTATAAGAAATATTTAATTTTATGCTCCTACAGGGGAAAAATGTTTTTATTGGTAACTAAAGATTGTAATGGCTAACTTTTTAACTATTTGTTAACCAATTTTTAAGAACCTTTAGGTAGGTCAGAAGTATTTTGAGCATTCTGTGACCTGGTTGCCACTAGTTCAGACTTATGGCAAGTGGTGACTTCCTTTCATGCTAATCAGGCTGGAATAAAACAACTGAACTTATTATTTATTAACATGAGCTTTTTTTGTTTACACACCACGCAATTGTCACAGAATATTTCCATCCTGTAGCCACACTCAGACTCAAATCTCTCCATGCCTCTGAGAAGCAGCGATACAGACACAACTCCATGTCATATTATTATTGTGCTGAGATTTTACTGTCTAGTCTCGCATCCTACAGTGACCACATTGTCCTAGTCTCTGCCTGAAACTGCAGTGGCTGCTTCTCTGCCAGCTCTCAAAGCATTATGCAGTAGTTCTCAACAGTTAGTTTTTTAATACTAGTATGAATTTAATACTAGTAAAATCCATTGTCAGTCTCTCCAGAGACTGACAAAGTCTATCTGCAGAACGCTTCTCTCTCTCCCGTGCCCCCAACACACTCATCCTTCAAATTCTGAAGTAAAAGCTTAGTCAGGTGCACATTTCATAATTCTCCCCAAACCTTGTGGCTCTTTACTTCTGCTTGTTAGTAGCTGCTGTCCTTCAGGAGAGGTTGAACAATTTTAATACTGGATGGAAGACATATATTGCTCTACTCCAAGCACTACTACAAAGGGGTAAATGTATAAATTTATAAGTAGGAATCTACTAATACATCACCCTGTCTGTCTGAACTGTTTTGCACTCTGACATGTATATAGGCTGAGTTTCCTTAATAATTAAGGTTCATATCACTGCAGCTGATATAATTAGTCATCTTATTACATATGTCTTTTAGAAGTTTCTCTCTTAGGTTGTTTAGAATGTAAAACCTCATTAATTCTCCTATTTGGCAGGAAATCCCATTTACCACCACCATTTGGTCCTGAAAGATCTGGTTAACGTCTTCTTTAAGCATGTGAGGATGGTTGCTTTTTTCCGTACAGTTCTCCCCTGACTTTGAGATTTGTTGTTCTTGTATCAGCGGTTACAGTTCACAAGGAATGCATGCTGTAGAGACATTGCCCAAGCTAATTCTTGGAATGATCTCTTGATTTCTCCTTAAAAATGAAGATCTGATTTATTTGAATGAGGGTTATAGTTGAGCTTAATTTTTGTCTTGTTCTTTTACGGAACAGTAGAAAAAAATGCTACTTATTGTGTAGCTAAGGACAGATCAACCTTTGGCTCAAAATTATTTCTTCCCAGTTTAGATTCAGTCCTATAGCTGCTTTGGAATTAGTACTGTTCAGATTATTGAATTTCATACATACTCTCAACATTCAAAAAATGACTAAATACAAAGCTGCCTTGTCAATGTGTCTCAACCTCATTCTGAAGGATTCACTGCTAGGCTCTGCCCTTCAAACACTGGCACCTGCACTCAGACTGCAGCGCTCTTGGAAATGTGAAAGGCCTCCTAGGTAGCATACGTGTGGCTGATGGTGGTGGAAGAGTCAACTTAACTTACCTTTTAGTTTTACAGAATTGTACATTTGGAAATCTATCTACTTGTAATCCATGACTTGTACTTCTGCAGTTCTGTCTGTTCTTTGACAGCTTGCTGAACTGTATTGTTAGGGATTGAACTGAAAAGGACCTAGGAAAACATAGTTCCTCTTAAATAATGAAATTAGTGAAATATATTTGTATAAGCGTCAGAATAGGAGAGAAATTTTCCTAGTTAGATATTTACCAGCCAAGTCAAGTATGTTCCTTTCCTTTGTATCAATAGTCAGAAGATTTACAGACAGTGACAGAAGTCACCTTTAGCATTAGATATAAGAACAAATAGGAAGTGGTTAATTTTTAAATAGGCATAGGAAAAAAATACAGTATCCTAATCAGTGGGGAGTTCCTTGGTGTGGTTTGATCTGACCTGAGCGTGCTCTTAGGTTCATGCTGTAATCTAACATCCTCTCCTATTTTATATGAAAACTCTGTTACTTTAATTAGGTCTGATAGGTTGCGATAGCAAATGCAAATCTAGGTCATTGCATATGTAAATGTGCAGCTGTAGTCTTGGAGGATGCCAGAACATATCAGCTGAGGTGTCCAGTTATCACCCAGTGTTAACTCCAGCATGGCAAGCAGACTTTCTCTGCTAGCTATATTAAAAGTGGGATTTTGGGGGGGGGGAGAAGGAAGAGAGAGATAGAGAGAGAAACACCGCCCCTACCCCTGTCACTCTATTAGCATTATTTATTTTTCAAGTTAAGAAGGTGCTAGATATATTTCTTGGCATACACTTAAACCAAGAGTGTTTTTATATATAAATTAATATTTTAAATCCATATTTAGGATGTGATAATTTATTAAAAGCAAATGGCTACTATTCATGTTAAACGTGGATTGCTTTCTTGCATTCAGGTGTCCTTCATGTACTCCTGGGGGAATTCTGCACCACTGCGTGTGCGCAGAATTCATATCCCCCACAGATTTCTTAGCTTCCTCACAGAAAAATGACTTTCTGACAGGGAAGTAAAGGGAAGCTGTAAGAGCAGTCACGCACCATTCTTTAGCTGTGCAGGTACATTGTTTCAGGCACCGGAGCAGTTGATGGAGAGGTAAATCACCGCAGGGCTGGGGACACCCCAGCCTGTGGCTCCTACCCTGATCCGGGATCAGCTGCTAGTCCCGGCCAGGCTGGAGGCAGGAAAGAATGGGGGACTTCCTGTTCCCTTACAGGCACTGGCTGGGGCTGTGTCAGACCCACCCCCAGAAACTTACACCAGCTGCAGGAAGCTCAGCAGCCTCCCCTGCTTCCTGCCTCCATTGTTCCTCAGCTGCGGGTGGAGGAGGTCACTGTATGGGAGCTGCTCCCTCATTCACCCAACCCCTGTGCATCCAGGCCTCCCATACCCAGATATCCCCCCAAATCTCACCCTGTACACCCAGGACCCACCCAGAACCCTCCATACCCAAAACCCACCCCATTGAATCTCAAGCCCTGTATCTGGAGCCTCCTGTACTCACACCCCCTGCCTCCAGACCCCCACCCCTGCACCCATACCACCCTCCAGTGAGCTCCCTGCACTCAAACACCCACCCTAATGAGCCCCAACCCCTGCACCACCCTGAGCCCCCACTTGCAGACCCTCACACCACTGATCCCCAATTAGCAGCACCCAGACCCCCAAGCTGATGAGCCCCACTCCTCCAGCACCCAGACTCTCTCACACCCCTCCACTGAGCTCCAGCCACTTTCACCTGGAAGCCCCTGCAGAGTCCCATTGCTCCTGCACCAGGGAAATGCCCACCCACCCCCAACAACCCTCTGTGCATCCAGATCCCCCGGCACCTAGACCCCCACATTGAGCTGCCTGCACCCACATTGTCCCATACAGAATCCTCTCACCATGGATTCCCCCACAATGAGCCCCTCCACATTTGGATCCTGCCTGGTTGAGCCTACCTGCCCCACACCTGGCACGGAGGGTAAGGGCCCCAGCGTGTTTCTGGGACAGGCCCAGGCCTTGTGCTGTGTCAGTTGGATGCAGCCTCGCTGCTAGTGTGTGTCCCCTGGGTGGGGAGGCTGTAGGATGATCTCCCACCTTTGTGCAGCCAGTGGCCTGTGCTCTCCACTGCCATGCTGGAGTCTCTGCATTTATTTATTGACAAATAAAGCCTGCAGAATTTTAAAATATTATGTGCATAATTTTTAATTTTTTGGCAGAGAATGCCCTCAGGAGTAATCATGTATATGGCTAGGCATTGGCATGTATGATGATTTAAAAGTTAGTGGGACACAAATTTGGTTTTGATCAGTTTCATAGTCTATGTAAATTTCAAAGAGTGGGTTTGTGCAAAGATAGCCCAAAGCCTTGTAAGGACTGTATGTCCTATGGTAAGTTTAAATAATTGGTTGGAAATGCTGCCATTTGTTGCCTTAGTAGAGTGAAACCCAAAATAGCAGATCAGCAGGCATGTTTCTAGCTGTACTTGATACCACTGTTGACATAAGCAAAGGCCATATTTTTTTTTTTTTTTTTCTAGGCTTATATCTGTAGTAGGCACATATTGCCACGAAACTACAGCAATTCCTTCTGGTCATTCTGGTGCTCTGAAATGCTGACCCCATAATTATCAAAGTTCTTGCACAAACATCCAGTTCTTACTCAATAGGTGCTCTGTCTGAGGAGGCACTTATTTACAGTTGCAGCTTTTGTTTCTTTAAATAACACATCTTGAGTGTTTAAACAGTGAGACACCTTGTTTAGATTAGTCTTGTCCGTATTCAGTTAGTACAGTGATTTGACTGTATAACAAAGGATAGTTGAATGAATCCACCTTCATTGGAGTACATTTGTGTAGGGACAGAACAGGAGGGAAGCTTCCATATTTAGATATTTACCAACCAAGAGGTGCAAATATTTGTGGCCAAATCTGTGTGTTCTCTTCTTCTTCTGAGTTAATCAGTGAAGAAAAATGTATCTACTCAGAATTTAGTTTGAGTAGGAGCTGTGTTAGTCTGTATCTGCAAAAAGAATAGGAGTACTTGTGGCACCTTAGAGACTTAACAAATTTATTTGAGCATGAGCTTTCGTGGGCTCCAGCCCACTTCATCGGATGCATGTAGTGGAAAATACAGTAGGAAGATTATATATATACACACATAGAGAACATGAAACAATGGTGTTACCGNAGATGTAAGGAAATGGGGCGGGCGGGAGGGCGGAGATAAGCATGGGGAAATAGTTTTACTTTGTGTAATGACCCATCCACTCCCAGTCTTTATTCAAGCCTAGTTTGATGGTGTCCAATTTGCAAATTAATTCCAATTAGGCAGTCTCTCATTGGAGTCTGGTTTTGAAGTTTTTCTGTTGTAATATTGCGACTTTTAGGTCTGTAATCGAGTGGCCAGGGAGACTGAAATGTTCTCCAACTGGTTTTTGAATGTTGTTATTCTTGATGTCAGATTTATGTCCATTTAATCCTTTATATAGAGACTGTCTAGGTGTGGCCCAAAGGCCGTAGTTTGCCCACCCTTGCTCTATGGACTAGACTTAGAATTCTCATACTACGCTTCCACAGAAAGTAAATTTGAAGAGTTGCCATGGCTCTGGAATTTGAACGTTGGCTAATATAATTCACTCTATACAGCCTCCCATTGCTCCTAAGATTAGCAGAGATTTTTAGACTTATAATGAGTAACTGAAACAATACTTCATAGGATGCTAAAGCAGCTGTTGCATAAACATTGTGTTATATACCTGACAAACCTTAGGCCAAAACTCTCTTCTCCAAACAGTACTGGTGAAAGTTCTGCTGCTCTACAAGTCTAGAATATGCAGTGCAGCACTGTAGAGGAGAAACTTGCCCTGAATCATTGTTGTAATTTTAATAGCAGTGCATTTTAACCTGTAAACATGATATGACACAGCAAAACTCTTGCTAAGTCTGTTCATCTTATTGAATAAAACAAACATTTTGATCCCAGACTACGTGAGGAGTGTGGTGGGAGAACATGCTGCGTTCCATACAAGTACAGATTTTTGGGAAGGGAAAGAAATGAAGCTGTAGAATATAATGGTTAAAAGAAAACGTACCCTGTAATTAGCTTCCAATTTCCACATGACTGACCTTTTTTAACTAAATGGCAGTCATTAATTAACCTAATTGTTTGTATAAATTATTCTACTTGAGTTAAAATTCTAACTGTGGTTCTTCAGCCCAGAGTAATAAAATCAGTTTCAGATAGTTTAGGAGTTCTGGGGGTGGAAAAATTGACCCTTGGCTTTGATATTTCAAAAACAATTATTGTGAGTGTCACTTTATGGGAAGATGAATATTTTTGCTCTTTTAGGGCACTTAAACTGGGAAGGTTGATGAAGATGACCTGGAGTTAAATTCACAACTATGTCCCTACTTGCATTAGGAGGCTTTGACTGAACCTTATAGTATTGTGGTATTTTCATCTTGGCTGGGATTCATAACCACCCATATGTATATTTCACAAATGGTGTAGTCTTTTGAGAATTATCCTACATTTTAATGCTCATTTAGCAATCCCTGGAACAACTGTGATGGGGAAGTAGTTTAGGCATGTATTAGAAGGTGTAGCAACAAAACATATTACCAGCTACGAAGTGACATTGGGAAAAGGGAACAAAGGATGAAAAGACTGGATAGTCTTTTAATTGACAATTTATTATACAGAATTATATTTTGTATATCATAGTCTTTAATACAGCCTGTCCTTTCATCCTCCCTACAGCTGCAGTGGAATAGCATTCCATTGTTGTTGTTCTGTATTTGTCAAGGTGATGGTAGTTCCTGAAAATGCTTTGACTTTGCTGTACACACTGTAATGCTCAGCAATCTCTTAGCTCAGGTATCTCAAAAATTCCAGCTGAGGAACATGGAGTTTTTACAGTATTTTGTGTGAGGAATATATGATCTTGGTCACAAAGCCTCTGCCAACAAGATATTTTCATTTATTTTTGGTTATAGTTCAGAATTGGGCAAACAGCTAAAATCCTGGAAGGTGTTTTTTAAAAATACTTTTTTGTTAAGTTGTATATTTTAGTAACTTTTATTTCTGCCGATGTTGCAGAGAAGGAAGTGTAATCTGACTTGTCAACAAATATAAAATCCAAAGAGATTCTATACTGCCATGAGCATAGTGCTAGTGAGAAGTACTGGACTGATAAATATGCATTATCCACAGAAGAGGTTAGGCCATGGCAATAGTAGGTAGGACTGGCTTCTCAGTTTCCATATCCATATTTGAGGTATGTGAAAAGGATTGTCATTTCATATTACTTTTAATTTTCCTTTATTTTCAAATGATCAAAATGTACAGTTTCCATATCCTGTTCAATCCTGGGTACCTTTGCTGGGATTGTCAACTAGGGCCTCAGTTGTAAATAATTTATATTTAAAGAATGAAAGTTTACAAAGGATTGATTTACAAACTGGTCTAATTTTTTTTTTATTTTGTTACAATAACTCAAACATGCATTAAGATATTGAAGCTTAAAAATACTGTACTTGGCACGCACAGCAACTTTTAGTCATTAATTTCGTTCTTAAACATTGGTTAGCACTCACGTTAATTATAGAAGAGACCAGAATGGCTCTAGGGAGTAGTTCCTGGTCTGTGAGAACATAATGCTTGTTATACTGTATATACTTGCCTAACCACATATTTACCTGAGACTGCTCAAAAGCAGGCTTCAATCTGTCCCTGGTGAAAATAATATGCAAAGTTGATTTGAGGGCAAGTAACTGGGGAGACAGCAGTTTGTGTCTAATTAGTTATTTACACAGGAGACCAGTACACCCTCTTTATTTCCTTTTTCCCCTTATTTTAAGGAACTAAACTAGATGCATCAGTAACATCAGTAGAATTAGACTGAAAATGAGTATATTGTGTCCGTAGATCAATCAGCCTAGGTTCAGTTCTTTGCACATCAGAAATAAGACCAAAAGTTTTAGCATGTTTACAGTTTTAAACTTGCTTCTTTCTGTGCAATTGTTCTGTAATTATTAGTGTTAACTAATGTGCTTAGATTTATGTTTGGGTTTTCTATGGGTAATATTTTTAAATGGGCAATACACAAAAATGCAGAACTGCATAAGAAGTGAAAATGTTTGCCAGTGTTATAGAATGCAAATTTTGTTGCTGCAGTTACTACAGAAGAATTGAAATTCTTGCATCCTCAAATGAAGTATTAGATAAGTTGACTGTTTTTATTTAATTTGACCTGAAAGTGTATGTTACTTATACCTATGGCCTTTAAAACAATCTTTGTGAACTATTTGGGGGATCTGTTTGTTTTAATATGTAGTCAATCCGTTTGATTTCACGAACAGTTTTTGTAAACAGATACATTTTGTGGGACTTCATAGATCTGTGCTGGTTTTTTTTCAGTGGCACTGAATATTCACTGTTCAGTACTCTGGCGCAAGGTGGTTTGAACTGCAAGTGGTCTGAAGTAGAAAGGGGAAGTTGTAATTGAAGAGAGAAATTCAGCCCATTTTCATAAAGTAGAGGGTTTTTTTTGTCCGCCTGGCTTTTCATGCTCCCCTGTAGATTGCTTAGGTGCAATACTTACTGTGATTATCAAGCCATAGAAAGTGCTGACTGTGAGTGAGAAAAGGAGAGGGATGGAGAAATACCTGCTCATGTTTTTGTCAGATTTGTCTAGTTCAATGGCTGTTTTTATTTCTTTTGAATAAGCAGAGACATTTGACGTCATATCCATATCGCTGCACCTTGGCAGATTTTCAGATAGAGAAAAAGATTGGCCGTGGGCAATTCAGTGAAGTCTACAAAGCAACTTGTCTTCTGGACAGAAAAATCGTGGCATTAAAGAAAGTTCAGGTGAGTGTTTAAAATTGTAGTTTATTGTATTGCAGGTAAAAGGAAGATTTCTGCTTACTTTGCGCAGATGTTACAGGTGAAGTGCTTGCTTCCCCTTGAGAATTCTCTCACCAGCGGAAATAAACCGAGGAGCAGAAAGCTGTTTTGAAAGTCCTTTTGTCCTTAATTGCTGTCATAAACATTAGTTATTTTTGGCTCCCATATAGAGCAACACCTTTGAAAGGGTCAGTTTCATAAATACTAATTAAGAAGGATAAGCCTATTTGAGGTATGTGAGTACTATCGTACCCATTTTACAGATGGATACATGAAGACAGAGGTTAACTGATTTAGTCAGTCACACAGTGAGTCAGTGGTATAAACTGGGAGTAGAACCCAAGCCCTGACTCTCTGTTTCCTCCTCCTAATTGCCTTCTTCAGTTATTCCACATAGGGCGGACAAATCCAGCGTTCATTTTGACCAGATTTGAATTAATGTGTTTGTGCTGCCTAATCTTGATTTCTTTTGACCATTGGATCTAGGAATGACTAGACACTTCTAGTATCACCAGTGTAAAAAGGATTGTCATTTCATACTACTTTTAATTTTCCTTTTTTTTTTTATTAGACTATGGCTATTTTGTTTTTGATTGATAATATGTATAAAAACAAAGGTTTTAATAGGCATAGCCATAAAATTAAGGATCTGGCATCTTGACATGGGCTATCATATCAGAATACTGAGTGTGATAAAAGGCCGGATGACGGATAAGGGGCAGATGGCTGAGGACATAAAGTTAGAGATGGAAACGATGGCTCACCGCTCTTCTCATCTGAGTCATTAGTATCTAGAAGTAGAGGAGCAGCTGACATTATGAACAAAAATATTCAGTGACCAGACTTTCATTGGTGGAACACAATTAAATAAAAAGAAATTAGTTTTCTTTCTACTATAATTAATTATATTGTTTAAAACCAAATTCTGAAGATGCAGCACACAAATATATCACAAACTTAGATTAAAATACCATAGTGTTCAGAGCAGTGTTTTTCTTGAAGAAATTCGCCTTTAATCCTTCAACGTATCTTTTAAATTCCTATTACCAGTGACTTGCTCTCTGATTATTAGAGAATGAATATTAATGCTAATTACTCTTAATTAATGGATGGGAATATGTGAAGGAAGAACAACTCTGAATTGTTTAAAGAGAGAATAGAAATATATATAAAAAATATTTCACACAATGTGAAAACAATGTTAAATTAAGTAACTGTTTTTTTTAAGGTCACAAAATAGGTAAAACATCTACAAACTAAAATCTCATTTCCTCCACCATTTAGCATGTTGCCAAAAGGTGCTAATATTAATTTTGCTGCTTCCTCATTTGTAGTGGTTTTAAAACACAGAATATGTCAACCAGATGCAAGTCTGGTGACTGCAATAGGACACTTACATTCATTAAGTTAAGGAAGAGCAAGAAAACCAATGCTGGTTTAAAATGAGTAGAGCTTATCTGCTTTCTTGCCTTATTATTATTTATTATTTTATTTTAAATATTTCACTTTCATCTTATGTTGAAGATATTTGAAATGATGGATGCCAAGGCCAGACAGGATTGCATTAAAGAAATTGACCTTTTGAAGGTAAGAATTTCTACAGTGGCTTATGTAAGATGACATATATTTACAATTCCTGTCTGGAATTTTGCAGTGGACCCCTCTTTGGTTGCAGGGTGTTTTATCTAACTAGTTTCCATAGCAGTTTTGTGCAATACATGTCTTTTGGCTCACCTCTTGATTCTTTGTAGTTTTCTGCCCTTTAGAGCTCTAGGGTATCCATTCTGCTCCTTTTTGCCTTATGCACAAGTACCTCTTTTCTCCTCCACGGATCTTGCACATAGCATGGCAGGTGCATTGGCTGGGAGGTATTTTTTCATAAAAGTGATTATGCATCACCTGCTGGCCATGTTTTGGCCAGAGGGCATGTGCATTTCTATGTATTTGAGTCTACATGTCATGTATGAACTGGGGTTATTTAAGTGCTGACAATGCATGGGTTGTTTCCACAGTACATGCATCCAATTTTTCTCTACAGTAATAGAGGACAGAACAAATTTAAATATGCCACCTACACTGCATGCTATTTTGGCACAAAGAGACAGGCTCTGCTAGTAGGTGATGAACAAAATAAAGTTTGGAAATCGGTGGCAGGAGAGTATCAGTGCAACTTGCCCCTCCTGGCACTCCTGACATTGGGTAGTGGTTCATTAATCAGGTAGTTTACACTCAGTAGACTTTGCATGTAACATCTGGTAAGAAAAACCCAGCTTCGGTTTCTGCAATTGGATCATACAGTTTTTGCTGTTCTTCCATAACAAGGATGAGTTTCATAGTTTGATTTGAGTTATTGTACAAGGGTCTGCCTTTCCAAAGCACCTGCTGACAGGGATGGATAATAGCTATTGGTGGGAGTTTGTGTATGCACAAAGTGATGGCCTGAGGAGAACATCCCTCATTCACTTCACGGTGGTAACAGCTGGAATTCATACAAGAGCATATCCAACCAGAAGCCATCTTATTGCATCTCTCTTTACGTATGCAAAATGGAATGTTAGTGTAACAATAGGAATCAGCTCTTCCTCTGATGAATATCAGATATCATTATACTACTGTAGGTGAAAGTCTGTTCAGCCTCTGGCAGTTACATGGTATGGACATATAGCTAGAATTATATCAAAGCTGTTTGTTTGTGCTTAGTCTACCTGCTAAAGAGTTTGTAATGAAAAAGAAAATAATGCCAAACTTACTATTCACCAAGAGAATTTTGGATCCTGACAATTCAGATGTGGAATCTTACAGAAAGATTGTTTAGTTGTGGGGCACTGTCATATGTTTGCACTGGACTTATTCAGGACAGTATGTGCAAATTTATCAGAATCAAAGGTGAGTGAAAAATAAAATATCCAAGATGACAAGGGCTCATAGACAGTCAATTATCATCCTAACGGTATGAGATGACCAGAGGCAACTCCAAATCTTCCTGTGTAAAACTCATCAAGGAGCTAGATGTCAAGCTGTGAATACTGTACTGTCTGGGTTGTGAAAAGAGTAGTAAGAGATGGTATGATATAGTGGGATAATTAGCACTTCCCCATCCACTGTATTGTTTTAAAAATAATTAAATATATATATCTACATATAATTTCCTCCATTCTTAGCTCTTTCACTCTTTTTGTTTTCCCAAGTATCTCTTGCTCTACATAGCCTCAACTGGCAGAACTGAGGGCCTGTTCCAAACCCCTTTGAGCTCAATGGGAGTTGGATGAGGCTGTAACTCAGCCGGCATGTTTGTTGGTCAGCTTTACAGGTTCAAGATCAAGGAAGTCATGGTGTATCCTGAAAAACGTAATAGCTATCTTCCAAAAAGCAGCAAATGTGCCACTTCTGTAAATCATAGGGCACAGAGACTTAGTTTATGATTCTTCTTCCATAACTGGGACTTCATCCCAGTAGTAAATTGGCTCTAGTTATACAAGTAGACTAGATTCATTACTAGTTCATATTTTGTTTTTTAAATTGAATTGATTTATTTGAAAACATTACCAACTCATATTCCACAGGTGCATACATTATCCAAGAGACATATTTTTATGAAGAAAAAGCCATTTTAGCTTGGAATCCATAGCAACTTATGCTAACATCACTTATCTTTATGGAAAACTTTAACTGCATCATTTTTCCAGGTTCTTATTTTTTTTAGGGTAATGTTAAATTTTACCTTAAGTATTTCTGAAGTTTTAGTAATCCTGCCAGGATAAATTAATGTGTGTCTTTACTCACTCCAAGACAGCTAGGAATGAGATTTTTCTGATGAAAATCAGTGGGTTGAAATCTCTGTTGTAGACGGGTTGCCCACTCACTTAAGCCTAAAATGTAGCAGTTGATTTTTAGGAAGTTTTTACTCAAAAAATAAAATCTGTACCATTTTAAGGTTGGAAATTAATCTAGTTCAATTGATATTTTGTATCTGAATTGATTTTTCTATCCATTTTACATTTAAACTTGTAGGAACAATGGGTAGGTATACTCTGCTTACGTGCAAATGTACTGATAGGGCTCAGTGAATGTATTTTTGAAAAGTATTATAAGTATTTCAAATTAAATCTGATTTTTTTCTTTAACATCAACCATTCTCCATCAATGTTTGCAACTCAAGCATTTCAGCATTGTATTTGTGTATGAGAAACAGGAAGTGAAACTGACTAGAAAAAGTGAAGGTGGATATTTAATGATCAATCTCCTATCTGAATGAAATGCGGAACATACACAAATTGAATAAGTGGGGACAAATAATAAGAAACTTGAAATTCTTTCATTTTAAAAATCACAGCCTTAGTAATGCAGGGAACTTCTTTTAAAATTCTTTTTTCCTTTTCCTTTTCAGGAGATGCTGTAGCCTCCCAAGGTTTTTGCATTTTGATCCTTATTTGTTGCCCTATGGCAACATACTTTGAGTTGTGTGTTTTAGTTATTTGCTACATAAAATGACTGTGAATTGGGGAGTTTTAAGCATTACTGTCATTAAGTCTGTCTCCCATCTTGACAATATAAATTCCTAGTTGAAAAATGCAGTAAAGAATAATCGTGCTGTGCTGATTGAATACTTACATAGCCCCATCAAATAAGCTGGAGCTCAAAGTATGGTTTAAAAAATCAGTTTAATAAATCATATTGTATTGCAAATGCACAAGGGCTATATTAGTTGATACTGCCAATAGGCCACTTCTTTCAAATGTATATTAATTTTCAAATGAAAGATCAAACAAAATGATTAATTTTACCCACGATGTATATAAGTCAGCTTCTGAGAAATTGAACAAATCACAACTAAGAGTAATCAAAGTTCTAAATGTCTACTTGAGAAGCAGTTTTTAATGACATTGTACAGGTCAGCATTTTTTGATAATTTGATGCAGAGGCAAATTATATTCCCAAAAGGCTGTGAGGTAGAGTTGTTCAAGGTTTTGCTTAGAGACTAGGAAGGATTTTAAGAGGCCAGCTTCAGTACGTCTGTCAGTATCAGCAACTGGAATGCATCTCACTCAGTGCTGTAAAGCTAATAACTTGTCAAATCAATATTTGCAACGCATCTCGTGTTAATTGATAGCTCCCATGCTGACTGTTCTTACAGCTACGTATAAATAACTGAAGGCCATTTTACAGAGGCACAGAGGTGGTTCTTAGAAAAAGTAGTATTTCACGTTTCAAAACTTGACATAGGTCTACTGTGCTTTGCAGTACAATTTGAGGACGGTGTAGTAGATGTTTCTATGCGTAAGACATTAGGCAGAGCAAGTCCATGTTCTGAGAGAGGAGTAGGGTTTTAACAGTGTGACTCCAGTTTGTGTTGCAGAAGACATGTGATCTCCCTTGGCATGACATAAAGAATTTCTCTGGAATTTTTTCTTTTAAACTTTTTTCCATTTTTAACAAAAACTGGGCATAATTGTTTTCATTAGATTAGTGTGCAATACATTTCAACAAAGTCAATACTATTTTGTAAATGAGTAACTTAACACACAATATCCATGTGAACACTCCAGCTCCCAGTATAACAATATTATGTAAAAATGAATAAATTCTGTCCTTTAACTATTATATTAGTTTTGAGAAAGGCAATTGTTCCTTTTACCTTAAATACAAAGTTTAAAGTGTCTAAGGGTAGTGGATTCAGCAAACTACTTAAACATGTGCTAAGTCCAAATCAAGACAGTGTACTACTAGTGGGTCTATGAATACAATAAATGTCTAACTGTAATGTTTATCTGGAGCTTAGCCAAGTAAGCAGTTTGGATACTTATATTTGTGAATTTTGTCCCATGATATCTACTGTTGTACACTAAGTTACTGCCTCACTCCAAAGTCTAGAATAATTTCTGGGTAAACTGCAAATTAAAACAATTTACCAATTTTTGATATACCAAGTTAGACTCCATACATTTTTTGTTGTTGAAGGAATTGGACAGGCTTGCTGTAGTGAATTTGTGTCAAAATGATGCTTTGCCTCTGCTTTCTTTTGATCCAAAATTTCTGTATGGCTACAGAAATAAATGTTGTTTTGTGCTTAGTAGAGTACTTGGAAAAACTTTCGCATTTGGGAGGTAATAAAAACTTCACTGGAACAGCAAAAAAAATAAAAATAAAAATAGAATATCCATCAAAAAGAGAGAGGTAAAACAGCTCAGTAATATGGCTGTAATCAGCAGCAGGGAGCCACCGTGCCTGCTCATTTGGAGATGACTTGCTCTTCTGCAATGCCTCTTGCTGACAGCGTTGCTGTGCATACACATCAGGCATTAACTGCCATCAAACTTTTAGGTTGCATTAAAGAAATGAGAAAATGTCAATAACCTGAGCTAGGGCATTTTGTGCTGTTTGTGCATTTAAAGATTGGTGAGAATTAAGGTTATGCAGTTTCCTTCTGTCAAAAGATTAGAAATGTCAAGTAATCTCCCGCATCGCTTCCCTGCCACGTGCATGCACAAGTGTTGGAAGTACAGAGGGTGGAGAGGAGGGCAGGATCTTCGCTTCAGTCAAGTCTCTTATAAAACCAGTGTGACTTCAGTGGATGTTCTGGGGTGGTGGGGTTCACAGGTGTGGGGAATAAGGTGTCAAGATTTTTTTTTAAAAAAACAAATCCCTCTGTACAATTTCCAGGTGTTGGTGGCCAGTTTGGTCTGACGTGCTGGGTGGTGGAGTAGGGAACTTTTCTGGTTAGCTCTATGGGAACAGTTTTAACAGATTCTAGAGAGGTTGGTATTCAGCTCCTGCTGCTGGTAACAGAGGTGAAAAGGGGGAATCGTGGGAGATCCACCCACAAGGGTAGAAGTTAATCTCAACATAGACATATTTTTTTAAAAAAGTTGTAAGCTATTAATCAAAAGACTAGGACATGGGTTGCTTGGAGAGAGTTCATGTGCCAAGTTTGCTGAGCCATCAGACACTGCTGGGAGGCAAGTTCACAGGCAAGCCTGGCAGGTCCTGGGAAGCCTGCAGAGGATGCACTTAACACCAGTATTGGTGGAGAGCAGTGTCCGCAGGGAACATCTGAACCCCTTCGGCTGGAAGGGCAGTAGATCAGCACACCTGAAGGAAACGTTTTTTAAAATATTCAGTTGAAATGTCTTGACTGTTTTGTTTTTTTCAAGTTCAGCCTTGTGGGAATATTCTTCTCTTGATGCCTGCACATGAATCCCATTAACACTAATGTGAGTTAGTGTCCAGGCATTGCAAAGGAGAATCTATTGCCTAATGTGCATGCAGAGCAGAGTGATTAAAATGGTGGGATATAACAGTGTTTCTGTCAGCTCAGTAACCCATGAGGAGTCACTACTGTCTGCTGGATAAAATGCCCATTTTTTATTTTTTAAATTTATTTTTATTGGACTTTAGGCTTACAAAATGGAGAAATGCAATTCAGAAAGAGGCAAAGAGAGAGACTACAGAAATCAAGATACATACAGTATGTTCCAAGTAATTATAGTGGTCAGTTTTGTTAGGAGAATCAGACATTAAAATATTAAAACAAATTTTAATATGTTTTGTTTCTTAATTTAGTCATGGAAATAATGCATAACAAGACCAGAAAACAAGAGAAAAATATTATAGTATATATTAGCGTACAAGTCCTCTCATGATGCACTTTATAAAAAAACAAAAGCTATTTAAATAAGTGAAATCTGGATTAACAATTATAACAAAAAAAAAAAGAAAAAAAAAAGCCAAAGCGCAAACCTAAACAATAGATGGTGAGCTTGTCTACCATAAGGTGGCAAATGATGGAATACTCCTGAAATTCATTGTTGTCCTGCAATAGAAATGGAACACAGGCAAGTGATATTCTTTCAAGATATTTAGGGAACAGTAAGTAGAATCATATAAATATAGGGCTGGAAGGGACTTCTGGAAGTCATCTAGTCTAGCCCCCCATGCTAAAGCAGGATTAACAGTATTTAAAGAATAATTTCCAGATGTAACTCAGCGGAATCAGTGTCTCAGGTAATATACACTTCCTCATGAATAATACTGCACATGGAACAGTATGGTGGCTTCCTTGTGCTGGGCCTGATTAATAGGGCTGGGGTCATATGGAAACTAGATTTTGTTGTCTTTTGGAAGCAGTGTCACCTACCAGTGTCCTTTAGGATTAGACAGAAATGATAATGATGCTTCCTATATTTCCAGACGCATGCATTGGGATTCTGTATTCCTTTCATCGTAGATGGATGCATCTCAGGTATCAGTTCTCGGAAAGTTTTTGGAGAAGTTTTCCCATAACTTAGGGTACAGTATCAAAATTGTTTGGAAAGCCTGGAATCCACACATTTCCAGTCCACACTTGGCTTTTCAAAGCTTATAATCTTTCCATCTATTGAAGAGCTACTTTTGACTAGGTATTTTGTTAGTAAGGAACGTCTCCTGCAGAATTGTCTACATAATAATGTTCAGTGTCAGGTATGCAAGAATTTCATAGAGCCAGCTTTTCTGATACTGATTCCATCTTTGCTTTCCAGATGCAGATTTTTGTAAAACGCGTAGGCAGAAATGATTTCTGAAGGAGCCCACTTTCTCACGTGCTGTACTTTTGAAGGAACACTGTGTTGGCAGCGAACGCATTAATGCTACGGGACAAGTGGTTCACGTAGTAGCTCCATCTAGCCGCAGGTTTAACCCGAAATGTTGTTAATGGTAATTGGCATCACTCAAGTCGGTGGTAGTGCTCACATGGATAAAGGTGGGCACCTGCACAAGTGTTTGTAGGTTCAGCGCCTTCATCTGTAGTGATCATAGCAAACCTTTAACTAATTGTGGCAAAATTAATATTTCACTAGGTTTAGTCAATATCCTGTATAGGCAAAAAGGTCTGAAATGGGATCCAAGTTGCTCTTTTTGCCCCCCATGAACTAAATAATAATTGTTTAAATCTGCAGTTGTTTTACTGTCTCTTCTGTAAAAGAGCTGTAGCTTAAAAAATTGTTTTTAATACTTATTAAATAGAAAAGGCTCTGAGTAAATACAAACATAGCAAAAGCCTAAGGTTAAATTAAAAAGGGCAAGACTTAATTTTTTTTAATATTAATAGATAAAACTGGGATTAGATGTATACTTTTAAAATGGCAAGAGTTACTAAAGAAGCATAAATGTAAAAATAATTTGTAAATAAATGAAAAGACTAGGATTGCATATATTTTGAAATTGGTAAGGGTTAAAATTTTCAAAATAATGCGATGGCTTAAATGCACTAAAATAATAGGCAAGGATTAAAAATATTTTTTAACAAATAGAAAAAGGGAAAGGTATGGTAAAATATAACACACATTAGAAAAAGGCAAGAGTTTCCATGTTCTAGTGTTAATTATAAATCAACAGAAAAAAGCTAGGATTAAATGCAAAAATGTAGAGGCATTGTTCAAATTTTGTTTTTTAAATTAATCAAGATTTAGCCATAAATACAGCTTTAAAAGAAAAAGCCAGAACTAATGAGCAGTATGTAATCTGTATGGTGTAGTACAGGGGTAGTCAGTTATTTTTTGGCAAGGTCCAAATTTTTGGTCAAGGTAAAGACTCCAGAGAAAATAAATAAATAAATAAACGATAATAAGTAAATAAAAAGATTTTGGGGTCCATTCAAAAGTGTCTGGCGATCTGGATGTGGCCTGCAATCCACCTGTTGACTACCCCCATTGTAGACCTTCCTCTGCCTTTCATATTTTTTGGTGGCAGGGACAATGTCTGCCTATATGTTTGTAAAGCACCTAGCAAGATGGTACACTGATCCTGAATGGAGACTTGAAGCTCTGCTATAGCAGACATCTTAGTAGTGTAGTGGGGCTTGATACTAATTTAAAAAAAAATGAAATCCTACTAAGTGTAGCTCAGACCAAGTTTTCTCCCAAGATCATAATTTTAAACCCTGATTATAATTATCTGAACATACAACAGAATAGACCATTTGACTTCAAGTATGGAACTAATTGCTCCTTACAAAAGACTGCTTGGTTTTCTCTTTTGCCTAGTACACATGTGAGAGAGAATCTGAATTGCGTTTCACCACACATCCTTATATGTATATGGACACACAGCAAATGCCATAGCCTTGTCTTTTGTTAAGGACACTGCTGTGGAACAATTACAGGAATAAACACTGATGGGTAGTATATTTTGAGTCATTATTACTGAAATACCTTTCATGTAATGTACATTCACTTTGCGCACCCTCTCTCTCTCTCTCTGCAGCAACTGAACCACCCCAATATAATTAAGTATTTGGATTCTTTTATTGAAGACAATGAACTGAACATTGTCCTGGAACTGGCAGATGCAGGTGATCTCTCTCAGATGATTAAGGTAAGGACACACCAATTCTTGAGGCAAAATACGGGTGTCACATTTATTCTGGAAGTTCAGGGGACAGATTGAAAACAAAAACAAACCAAAGAATAAACTCTACAAAATGACATAATACCAGGAAATATAGAAAAACTCTATTAAAAAGCATTGTGAATGACTGATGTTGGAATGGATGTTCACTAGAATTTTAGAAAATAGGTAAAAGTATTTCCAATTTTGATTAAAAACTGTGAGGAATCATTTCAAGCCTGAAAATCTTTTGGAAACTTGAAATGTGATTTGTTCATTTGATAATTCCTTAAATAAGTAAAATGAAAATACGATAGAAAGGAAAGGGGGAATGGGATCCGGACAGTTCTCATGCTTTTTTATTTTTTAAAATAGGAGCATGAGGACTGATGATGTTTATAATTTTTATTCTAGCTGATGTATCTTCAGAGACTTATTATGGAGAGCACACTAAGAAAAAAAAAAAAAGGAAGTCAGGATACATGTCATTCCTGTCTGCAATATTACCAGAGCCTTCCTTCCCTTTATGTTATGTACTTTGTGAGCATGGGAGATGGTGCTTTCTCTGAGTCTAGTGCATGTCTTCAGAATTTACTCTTGGAACACACCGGAATTATCACCAGCCTTTACTGGCTGTGGAATAAAATGCAAAGCTAGCATATATAATGTAGCCTTCCTTCTCTCTCTACCTCTGTGTACATAGAACAAAAAGAAAGGGAAGGAGGAGGAGAGGTGAACCTAGTATGTTTGGCAAGAGGGGAAAAAAGATTTTTAAGAGGGGAAATTTCTTTTGGGATTAGACACATTTCCCTAAAGGCTTCCTGCTTGGAAGTTTTATACAGAGTCCCATGACCCCACTCAATTTTTCACAGGGATCTAACATATTAGTTCATCAGCCATTTACCATGTTTACCCCATTATTGTCTTTGGGCTTTTAATTAGAGCATGGAATACGAGAACTGGTTAAGAATGTATAGGTTCTTTTAGTGTGTCTGAAGTTTGTCCTGCACTTACTGTCACCCCTTGTGATCTTTCTGAATAGACATCTTTCTTCTGAGAATGTTTATAATCTTTGGCTGCTTCTGATTGGTAGAATCTCCCAGCCTGTCTTATCCTGCATTTCTCCTCCTCTCCCAATCTGTATTGTATTGCATTGGTGCCCTACTGGGGAAGGCACAGGTACGTTTTGAACTTACAAGAATTTCATTAGGCTGTGACTCTTACTCCTCCATTAGTGCTGGTTTGCTCTTTTCTGCATTCTTGTTATAGTTTATTCTAGTCCCAGGGTCTTGAATATTCTTAAGGTTTTTTTTTCCCCCCACTTCTCTCAAATCAGCTTTCTCTTTAACTGTCTCTCTCTCCTTTTTTCGTGTTCTTTTCCTCAGCGTGTTGAGCTTTTGCTCCTTTTCCCCTTCCTGAGCTACCTCTCTGTGACCTTTGTTTCCATAGTTGTTTTATGAAGGAAGGTGGGCTTGCCCTCTCCCCTGGGAATTTAGGAATATTGAATGCCCTACGTGAACTGGGGTTCTCTACACTGTAGCCTTGCAGATCTATTTCCTCATCCATTCTAATTCTAAGCAACATCAGTGTGGACCTGGATTCTGCCCTAGGACATGCAAGCCTTGCAAAACTTGCTTAAAAATTTACTAGTCTATTCAAAAAACCTACCCTTTACCATGAGGGTAGATAATGAAAAAAGAACAAATGTTTTGTCAAAAAACAGTATTCACTCATAGCAAGTGGGTATGTATAATATTGCAAGGCTAGTTTACCCGGTCTGTGATGGATAGGCACATTTAATTATTGTAGGGTAACTAGCCACATAGCTTGTCTGCTACATTTAAGACATTTCAAAAAGTATATTGACTTTCCTTCACAACAGGATTTAGGATTGAGAAAATTTTCAAGTGCTTTCTTTTCTCTGATGTAGCTCTTAGGAATACTTGTATTGTTGGAACCAGCTTTAGTTAAGCTGTTATCACCTGCTTTTGTATTTTCTTTGACATGTTAATCTTTAGACATACATCCCCTGTGAGAACAGATGTGGTATATCATGTTTGTTAGCACTCTTAACCTTCTCTCCATATTTTACCTGTTTTTACCATCATTATTCTGTAATTATCATAAATGAACATTTTGGAAAGTTCACCTCCTCCTTGTTGTCACAGCTAAAATACCTGATTAACAGATTTGTTTTCTCTGTCAGCTCAGCTATAAGGCACCAGGCCAAAGGCTGTTAAACAAGTTAGCCATTTAGCCCATAGTTAGTGGCTGCATTTACAGTGTCAGTGAAAATCTCCATTTCAGAGAAGGATTTGCTTCATCAAGGGGAGTGGGAGCTGGAAATAGACCTATGGTAGAGAGTTCTGGGGGGACAGCCTAAAGTTTTCAGTCATTGCTTTTATCTCCAAACAGTTAATGCTGTTAACATCTATAAACCTGAATTCGCTGATGGTGACTCAAAGTATATGTGGATAGTAACGCTAGCAGCTAGCGTACCTGTAATGCTGAAGACAGTTTCATGCAATGACCTGTGCTAAGGGAGATATTACTTCCTGAATATGCTAACCTCCAGAGAGCAGGGAGGAAGTCAGGCCCTTGAGGGGAGCTCATGATTATTGTTTCATCTTGCATATACTTTTAACATTGCCATTGTTGCTGTTTACTGCATGTTGCTCCTTTTCCCAAGAGACCCCAGAGAACATCAAGGTTTATCAGAGGCTTTTCAGTACTTGCATTTAAAGATTTGAGGAAAGAAAAGAACCATTCTGAAAGCTAGTGTTTGGGGTAGTGACCATGCTGCTGTGTAAATCTTTGAGTGGAGTTTGCTTAGTTGAAAAAAGTAGTGCTTACACAATTTTAAATTATTATTATATCTGATGAAGAAATTGCTCATTTTGGCTTAAATGAGCTTTTCATAAATGTAATAAACACAAATGTACCATTCAGGATTGATAATTTCAGCTTTTAATATTTTTTACTTCCAGTTGGGTGTCTTTCTCTAAAAATTAATTTTGGTGATTCTAAGGGCAGGTCTACACTAGAAGCGCTGCGTTGGCACTGTTGCCCCAATGCAGCTGCGCCACTGTAGCGAGTCTGGTGAAGACACTCTGTGCCGACAGGAGAGCGCTCTCCTGTTGGCATAATTACTCCAACACCATGAGAGGCAGAAGCTATGTTAGTAGGAGGGCATCTTCCGCTGACATTGCACTGATGTGGCCAGCGCTTAGGTCATTGTGACTTGCGTTGCTCAAGGGGGAGTCTTTTTCACACCTCTGAGTAATGGTAAGTTACATCGACTTAAGCGGTAGTGCAGATCTGCCCTTAGTTTGATAATTTGGACAAGACTGTGATGCTATAACTAGTAAATACTTTATGGACTTGCCTGTTTCCCAAAATAATTGTAAAAGGAAAGGGGCATTGATTCCCACCCCGCCTCCTCATGATACAAATAGTGTGTTTTCATTGGTGACAAACTTGTAGATAGAATTTTGATGTATGCAAAAATTAAATGCAAACAAGGATGAAAAATAGAAGAGTCTATTTACATGATAATGTAGTTGGCATTAGGATCATCATGATTACCAGCCTGCCCCATCATAGACTAGGTGAAGAACTCTGGTTGTCTCTTTCATGGGATAGCAAAAAGCTAGAACCAGCTCTGCTTAGTGACCTTGTTGAGAAAATCCTCAGGCCAGAATATTATACTGAACCAGGTCCCTGTACTGAAACAACAGGAACTGAATTTTGTAGTGTTTAAATAGAATCCAAATATTAATGGATAAAGTTGTTTGATCCCCCTTCCTCTCTCCCCCCCATCCCTCCTGTTTAGACGTATGTTAGTCTTATGCTTCAGGGAGGCGGTAGGAACAGCAATAACAACACTCTGAAGGTGTGAGAGTGATAAAAACAGGGACTGTCTTTGTCATGTCCCTGTCGCCTGCATAATTTATGAGCTGTTATAAAGCTGATGTAACAGAGTGTTGCTGTATAACCCACTGGAGAATTTTGGCTTTCTGGTAAATGTCAGGCAAATCTTATTGGACATGACATTTAGAAAATTGCCACTTGTGGTCTAACATATCTTCACTTAAATACTTTAATGAGAATTAAGCTAATATTATGGTGTAAATAACACTTTATCCATCATCCTCTGCTGTTCTGCTGCACTCTGCTCTTAGGTTTTGGTTTCAAACTGCTGCAAGCTGTCAGGTTTGCCTTTTGGCGAATTGCACAGTTACACCTTTTCACAGCTGATCTGCAAGATAAATTTTTGCCATTATTTGATTCAGATAACTTTCATATAAAATGCTGAATGTCACAACAGGCATCAGCTGCCTGTATCAAGAGGGACAAATACAAGATGGGCTTCTTGCAACCAATCTAGCACCTTTATTCCTCTTAAGATTTTTAGTGAAAATTCTTAGTTGTATAGTGTAAAACAAATATAATGGTAGAGCATCATAAGGGTGCACAACACCTTATCAAAAAAAAATCACAGGTGCCTGTCCAGAGGAGATCACTATGTTCTAAATTATACCTTATATGGCAAAGGATGACAATAATAAGCATTAAACAACTGGGATTTATATGCATCTTATTGGCTCTGTAACTGTAAATGTATAAGTAAAGAATTGCTTTAGTGTCTGGAGTGAAGGTCACTAAAGAGAGTCAAGTACTGGCCAGCAGTGGGAAGGTAATCCAAAGTAGTGAGTTTTGAGAAAAGATGTAGAGGGTGAGATGCGTGGTTAGTGAGGATATTTCAGCAGTGTCTGCCCTGGATTATACTGGTGATAACTCAGTGCCTTGCTTTATTTACATCTTGGGGAATAGCACGTGAAACTACTCCAGAGAAGTACAGACAGTTTATGGCTGTGGTATGTGGTGGTGGTGATTATGATTATTAATTTGTGTGTGTTCTAACAATGCTCAGAGGCCCAAAGGATTGGGACTCCATCGCACTATGTGCTGTACAAAGCCGTGATAGGACAGTCTTTGTCCCAAAGACCTTACAATCTCCAATTTTGCTTCCCCGTAATCCTGTTTTTATTTTTGCTTTGAGACAGTTTGGCTTTCCCAAAGGTTATGTCTACATGTGAACTCTTAGGGTTATATTATTACATCAGAATTGGGGATACCCAGTTGATTCCATGGTAGTTTTGGGCAGCCAGGGGAAGAAAATGGAGACATTTATTTTCTTTGTTAATAGACTGTACATTATTGATTGAACATCTACAAGATGTTGGTTTTAAAAAAAATTCCTTTGTTATTTAAGGCAGCATACTCCAGACATTTGTTGTTTTGAGGCATTAAATATGTTTTGCAAGGTAATTAAGGAGATTAATGCTAATTATAATTGGTGTCCATTCAAAAATGTCAAACCTATTTAAGCATATTTTTCATAGTGGTTGTTAATTATACTGAAGTTTACATACACACAGAAGGAGTTAAATGCTAATCAGAAGATGAACCATGCCGCTGTTGATCTGGTGGACATGAGCAGTCGACAGCTGACTAGCATGAGTCCAGGAATCAGATAGTTATGTTGCTTCTTCATTGATCTTTTATTTATTTCCTTCCACAGTATTTTAAAAAGCAGAAACGGTTAATCCCGGAAAGGACGGTGTGGAAATATTTTGTGCAGTTATGCAGTGCAGTCGAACACATGCACTCCCGCAGGGTGATGCACAGAGGTAACATTAATTCAGTCTCTTTTCACTGAATAATAATATAATGTTCCAATTAGTAAGCGCCCACATTCAAAAACAATTATGCTGATGTTCAGCCAATGCATGTTTAGAGAGAGACTGGTGCTTGCAAGATGGATTTCTCCTCGTGTCTTTTGCCTCATTGTTAGAGGATTCAGTCCGAAGTGAGTATAGTATTATGAAGATGAGCTGCTTTCTATTCCAGACACTGATATTAACTAGAAGTGTCAAATTTGCCATTACAAACGTGTGAGAAGTAAAATGCTGAGACTAGTGGATGCAGTGACCGCTAAGAAATAGTCTTAATTATATTTAGTACGACCTTAAAGACCGTTCAGGGGAGCTTTTCTGTCTCATAAGCAGATTTGGGAATATTAGTATAAATACGTTCCAAACTCTTTTATACCCCATTCTCAATGTTCATTAATTATTTTTCTAGCTCTTATCTTAGAACTTTTCATCACTTTGGGCTCTATCCAAAAATTACTTTTCCCCTGATAGTAAAAATGAAATGTTTTGTGAAGGACTTGACCCAGGAAGTGCAAATGCACCACAAAGGAGCAAATACCAATCTCTGCTGCTCATTAATTCCATTCCCTTTACTAGTGGCGAGTGCGTCACTCAATTCGCTAGCAAGAGAGAACTAGAATTCCACTCCTACGTAGTCACCTCTTGCAGCCTTCCAGGTATGCCTGATTTAGACTACAATAAATGATAGTAGTCTGTCATGTACACAAGTCTACTATAATTCACCGGGGAAGGAGGATTCACTAGTGCACACCATGACTTGGGGTTTAGCTTGGGGAAACTGAGCTTCACTTACTTTGTCTTATAAGTGGAAAAAATATTCTGTATAAAGCCCTCTGTGGTGGCCTGTTGAGCAGGATGTGTTGGGCAGAGTGAGAACTCTGCTTTGTGAATGAGGTGCATACTCTGCTGGGTGGGCTAGCTACGTTACATTCCAAGTTTTTAGTTGTTTTTCTGAAGAGAGCCCTCTCCCTTTTCCCCCATTGACATTTTGCAGTTCATTTTCATTACAAAGATGAGGGAAGGGTTAGAATGAAGTGAAGGCAATTCAGAGCTTTCCTGCTTTGCTTTTAGGTTGTTAGACTTGTGTAAAGCTAAATTGTGCAATTTTTTTTTTTTTGTAAGGGTGGAAGGGGAGATGAGGGAAAGCTATCTGAGACATTCTTAAAAACATCACCCCCACCCCCCCCCAAGTTCCCACCCTCTCCCTGATTAGAACCTGCTGTTCCAGTTAAGGATGATCTTTGCCTCAAATGTTGGACTTGAACAGTCACTCGTCAGACATTTCAGATTAAAAATGCATGAGTGCACCATTGGCTTATGATTTCTTTGAGTTTCCCCAAAATAGTTGCTTCATACAAAACTCTTCAGGGAGAGTGTTGCATCTTCTTGTCCTAGCCCTGGAAGCAATCTTTGATTCAGTGTAGGTATGAGGCATTGCAAGGGGCTTGCATTATTTTTCCTTTATAAGACATTAGGATGTTGAAGACAATGTGGTGGAAACATTCAGCATTCAGATTATGACACTTGTTTCATTGTACGAGAGTCTCAGCAGGAGTCAATGTGTTAATGCCTGAGCCAAAGCCTTTTGGACTCAATAGAAAGAGCCCCGTGGACTTTTGTTGGCTCTGGATCAGTCTCATATCCAGATCCACATATGGTGATGTAGTGAACATTCAGTATTTTAGAATGGAAAGATCACTCCATGACTTGAAATTTTTAAATCAAGCTTAGATGTTTTTCTAAAAGATATGCTCTTGTTTACCAGAGCTATTGGACTTGAAACAGGAATTATATGTATGAAAATCCTAAGGCCTGTGTCATGCAGGAGGTCAGACTAAATTATCACAGTGCTTCCTTCTGGCGTTAAAAACCTGTTAACCAACATTTAAACAGTCAGTCATTTTTAAAAATGAGAAAATTATTAAGTTAGGCTACTGAAGTGGACCCTTGCTTGTCATGTTACTTACATGCTTGTAACTGCATGTTCTATTCACAAGCTAGTTCCAACCCATTGCGGGTGCATTTCAGTGTGAGAGAGAGACAAAAAAATCACGTTAATGTATCTTACAAACACATTTGTTACTTACCAGGGGACTGATATTCAGTGAGCAAGTTGGCAATCAAGGGAGTGAGTGGAAGAATGAACCATGTACAAGCCCGTACTAATTAGGTGACTTCCCTCTTGTATCCTCAAAATGTACTGAGTGTAACATAGCTCCACCTTCATTAGGAGGGCCATCCCTCTATTAAGCAACCAATTTTGTTGGGCCCTCGAGTGGCCATTTATGACAGAAGTCAGAACTGAAAATATAATCCAATTAACCTAGCCCACCCTCTAACTTAACAACAAGACCAGCTCTTCCAACAGAACAAAGGTATTGCTAACATACGGTTTGCAAATTTGTATCTTAAGCCTGATACAAAAAATATAAAACTTCTATATAAATCACTGTCCCATTCACAAAATGTGGATCAGTTTTAGACATGTAGATCAGCCTTTGATATAAGGGGAAAGTCAACCATAATAAATAGTTCTCTGTGTAAATTTGACATTTCCAAAGGGAAGCTGGACTTAAATATTTCTTTGATTTCTGTGAGTGAGAGTGGTTACCTCTTTTGTTATGCTGTTTTCCTACAACTTTTCCCTTGCTAATATTTCTGCTGCACTGAGAAGTATACTTGGGTTTTTTATGTAACTTGAAGTCTTAGAAGATTCAGCCTATCAAAGCTGTGCAGAAACATGGTTCTGATTGAGTCTCTCTTTTGTGCAGAAGATGCTCCAGGCTATGTTTCTATTGCAGTATTACAACAGATAACCTTTTGTGGCTTTGACCTTCTCCTTGTCCCCTCTTGCAGACATAAAACCAGCCAACGTGTTTATAACAGCCACAGGAGTGGTGAAGCTGGGAGATCTTGGATTAGGTCGCTTTTTTAGTTCTAAAACCACTGCAGCACATTCCTTAGGTAAGATGGCATTTCCAGCCATTAAACACCTTTACACAATGTATAACTGTGAAGTTCAAACAAAATGATATCTGTCCTCTTAATGTGACACAGGTTGGTTCAATGGGTACCTCTGACATGTTTTCTATGATACAAGTTTTAAGTGCTGTTTATATATATTGAGTTTCTTTATGCAAATTTTAAAGTTTTTTTAAATTGTTTTAATTAAAACTCTCCATTACATTTTTTTCTGCAACGTTGTTCACCGTGGTAAGTATAATGGTTTCTGATATGTGACTAGGTTGTCATAGGCATCTTTCTTTATCTAACTAGCACATCTGAGTGTGTGATGCACTGTATTTAGAGGATTAATAAACAATGAGATCCAAGATACCTTTTCCCTTTCCTTAATTTATTTTTTGTGCTGATATCAACTGTTATACCACCAACTTCTTTTGGTAATGTTTGATCAGCTAACTCTCTCCAAGATGCCATTGCAATTGCTGTCTGGGAATGGAAAGTGTGTAAAAGCACATTTCCACAGAAACCCTTGCAATTCACCAGTTCCAAACAAGGACGTTTTCTCAAACAACCATCATAACAGCTCAGAGCAACATAAAGCTCTCAGACCTGAGCTGAGTTTCAAGTGAAGTTGTGTTTTCTAAACACTTCCCATGAACCTGCTCAACAGCAGCTTGGTTTAAAGTTTTCTGCTGTGCAATTACAAATCTTTCAAAATGACCCGCTGTCTTTGTGTGGTGGCTTGTTTCATATACTCCTAGTGGCATCTGCAGGAGTACTTTTGACCTTTCTATCTTCAGGAATGATATCACCGTAAGCCTTCATCCCCAGCAATGGGGAAGTGGGGTGTGTGGTATCTAATTGGATACATCTACTGGAGAGATTTTAACAGCACTGTGACCGTCTAGTGGTCAGGCAGTGGTAGAGGAGAGCAAGTGTAAGATTTCAGTGTGGCAATGGCAGTTCTTTTGTATCTCTTAGGAAATAAATATACATTCTGTCTCCAGGGCTGTCAGTCTGGCACCTTTCATTAGTCTAAAATTCACTTTATGAACAAAGTTTGCTTTTTAGGGAGGTTTTCTGTAGGCTCCCGATCTCCACATGGGTTGATACTGCAGTTGGGATATATATATCCATACTTATACAGCATACTACTATAAGATTTGTAGGTTTAGGATATAGTTGCAGTAGTGTCTGTATAACTACTGTTTGTTGTTTCCAGCAGTGCTTACAATGTGCTAGATAGTTACTAAATGTAAGACAACCTGCTTCCTGCCCCAAAGAGCTTATAGTACTGAATATTCAAGCTTCTATAAAGGACACGAAATCAATATTCTGCTAATTGCCCAACAAACTCTTTTGGTTGGGTTTTTTCAGAGACATGAATCTGCAGTCTCTCTGGCTCAACCACCATTACTCTTATTGCAGTTAGATAAGTTATGGAGCAGCATTGGCTTCAGTGAGAGAGGGTTAATTGTTCTTTCTTTCCCATTTTGGTGATTCAGTGCATTTGTAGTCAAAAGGGGAGGGAAGAAAGGATCTTGCTCTGTTACCTTGACTAAGAAAATAGACCTGTTCAGTTATCTGGCTTGCTTGACAAATAAGAATCCTGATCATGCTCTGGACGTGATACTATATTGAAGGTTTGGCTAAATTGATCATTGACAGAACTACCATGTTAATGTTCTCTGGACACTAGTTTGTAGCTAAGTGGCTAATATTAGCCCTTAATTGGATATTTTAAAATGAAATTGAACCCTGAAAAGGAGTGGGCGGGTGCATATATGTGTGTGGTTAGATGAGAAGTGTTCAGAGTTCCACAGATGCGGCAGAAGAAACTACAAGTTTTATCCCTTTTCATACAAGAATAGCAATAGTGGGTTTCACCCTCTTGCCATCAGGCTCATTATTTGAAAAACAGATAATGAGTTAAAGTGCTTTGAGCTCAGCAGCATGGTCAGTGGAAGGCACAAGATGCAAAGTGCACTATGGTTATTTAGGCTTCTCTTTGTAAGTTTTCAAGGGAGAACATTGGCCATTGATACCTGGTGGTATCTTCTACTTACGAGAGTTAGGTTTTATTTGATAGTACACCTCTACCCTGATATGACGTGACCCAATATAACACGAATTCGGATATAGCGCGGTAAAGCAGCGCTTGGGGGGGTGGGGCTGTGCACTCTGGCAGATCAAAACAAGTTCAATATAACACAGTTTCACCTATAATGCGGTAAGATTTTTTGGCTCTCAGAGGCAGCCTTATATCAAGGTAGAGGTGTACTTAAAACCTCTCACCTTTGTAGCAAACCAGGTTTTGAGTATCCATTCCTTTTGGAAATATTTCAGAAACATTTCTAATTACTTACTTTAACAAGGCATTAAGCATTTGCTACTGTGGCATGAAAACTAAGCCTAAAAGGATCCAAGCTGATCCAGATTTAGGATGAGATGAAATCCACAACACACACTATTTTATTTAACAGAAAGTGTGTGGTGTCCTAGTTTGTGTGTACTGATGTTTGTATGTAGATGATGTATATGTAGCTAATTAGACTGTACGCACACACAATTTATTTGAGCACTGTCAATGTTTGGTGTGGTGTACAGATTGTAACAGAAGACACTGCCCCAAGCAGTTTACTGTGAATTAGAGTGGCATACCCCTACAGCAGACAGCACACTTGGTGAGTGGAAAGTAAAGTCCTAGGGTAGTACAGATGTCATTTGTGTACTAGTGTTACGCACATAGCTGTTCACGTTAATGCATTGAAATAGTAAGTGGAAGAGTTGTATTTAGTACCATTGTAGGATTTCACTGCATTTTTCTTACTTCTCTGATTTCTTTAGTAGATGTTTTTGTGACACTGGGTTAGAAAGTGCTGAGATAGATAGATAGTAATGAGGGCCACAGTACCTATGTAGGTAGGTAGATAGAACTTCTATATAGTATATTTTTTTTACCCTCACAATGAGAGGGAATTGAAAATTTAGAGCATAATTAATTGTTGTACATTATTAATGAAATACCTTCTGCACTAAAATATAAATTGTTGCATGGATACCATGTGACAGTTAATACACGAGTATCCGATAAGTGCTTTATCTCATCCAGTACTTATTTCAAACACTGATACTTCATATCAATTGTGGAAAATTAGTTTACTGTGTTATTACAAAGATATTAGAATGATGAAAAAATAGAAATGGATATAAAATTAGCAAAGCAAACTATAATTACCTGTTATAAAAGGCAGCCCTACTAAAAATCAGAGAGTAAGAGATGCAGTAGGAATTTTCAAAAACCTATGACAAATGTACACTTGTTCTCATTACCCAACAAACATCCTTAAATATCACTGTAATCACACACTTCTGTTTATTCCCTTATTTCCCCAATGAGTGGTGTGATTTCAATGTTTTCAAACAGTTCCTCTGTTTGAATAATACACCTTTCTAACGTATGCAAGATGATAAACAGCATGAATGTTTTTTTTAATATAAAGGGACTGTATATAAAATTTGATTTTTCATGTAAACTTTGTTGCTGTACATTTTTTATAAAGCTCTAGATGGCTATATGGTTTGCATCATACTGATATAAGATTTTAGTTTTTGAGAGCATAAAGTGTTTACTATTCCAGAGCATTTTTACCTCTGTCACCTCTTTTTATGTAAAAGGTGTGATCATGTAAGAGAGGTTGCTTCTTTTCTTTTCCTAGCCAATTATATCTCTATACTGTATTAACATGTTCAAAAATACTTGAGTCTTATCTCACTAAAGAGCAAGTGGCTCTGTTTAAGTTCTTTACCTTTAGTTCCTAAGGTCAGTTTGGACTGCACAAGGTGTTGATATAATTTCACTTTGTATTTGTGCCATTTGTCACATTCTGCAGAAGACTCTAGCTTAAATTGCTCCTACCTGCACTGAATCGACATTTATTTCGTAATCGTGTCACATACAGCAGTGAGGTTTTTAAGCACACAGAAAAACAGAGAAGATGTATGAACCCTTGTTGTTATAAAAAGATGTAATAGCAAGCAAGGTACTTCTAAAATGTATGTACTCAAAATATTAGTGTTCTATTTTACTGTCAAATTTCAGTCTAGAATGTATTCATAAATAGGAGAAAAGAAATCCCCATCAGAGTAAGTTAAAATCACATCATCAGGAATGGGCAAAAATATGATCATGTCCAATAATTTGATTTTATCTAGTTTGACTGCTGTGCTTATTATATTAATAAGAATAAATTGGGGCTTGGAAACTGACCGAACATGTAAACCAGGCTTGTGACCTTTATCAGAGCTCCTCTTTCTTAATTCAGAAAGCGCATGTAGTAAGAGTTAAAAGCTCCTCTCTGTGGATCCTGCCCTTCGTCCAAAGAAATAGCATCCTGAAAGCAAAATGAAAACCAGTGTGAAAAGGTAAAGGAATCCAGGTTTCCAAGGGGGAAAAGAGCTGTTTACAGTGATGCTTGTTTCCAGAGAAAAAGTACATTCTTACGTTCAAAAGATATTTTGTTTGGAGAAAAATAATATTTGGAGTAATAGCTGTTTTTATGTAATTGGCTAGATTTGTAGTTTTGTAGCAACAAGAAAGAGAGTCTGATTTACAAAGGTTTTTTTCATTTGGAAATTTACATTTTAGTAAGTGTGAATGATATTTTATATATATTTATATTTAAGGTAGCCATGTATAAGATATATATGATTTTATACAGGCCTAGTCTGTGGTATCTGATACTTCCTGTAGTCATGTTGCCCTAGCAACCACCCTGAACCATAATTTCTAAGGCTGCTGACCCATGAATTGAACACAGGGCTTATGCAAATATATTCATCTAATTTTTTTCTTTCTTTGTATTTCCTAATATCAGACTGGCATAAAAGGGCATTAGGCAGTACCACAACCCGTCTGACAGGTGTACTGTCTGGCTGTGGCAGTGCAGCCGCCTCAGTGTCAGAAATGGAAGCCATAATTAGAGCAAGGAACAGAATGAACGTCAAACGAATTACCAGGCAGCAGATCATATTTGTCAGGAAGGATTGCATACATAAAAATTAAGTGACAGTACACGCCGGGGTAATGAAAGAAAAATGAAAGATTTGCCCATACAAAGCTCACAAGATACAAGCGAATGTCTTGCTTGGAGCAACAGCAGGCTGCACGACAAATTATGTGGCTGGATTTTGTGGCTCCTGTTTCATCACCATAGTCTGCATTTATAAAACAAGAGAAAGCGAGGCCCACTTCCTGATAGACAGACCTACAAAAACAAATGAACAAACAAACAGAAAAGTTGGATGCATGCTGGTCCCACTTGGCCCTGACTGCTGTAAAACCAGCACCCTGTATGAATAAGGTAGGGAATTGTATTGGATGAATGGTAAACCCCACAAATAAAATGGTGAAATCGATTTTTCCTGGATGGTTAGAGGAATAAACTGGGGGAACTTGTGGGGTACCACATATTCTGCTGCTGCTCTTTTCACTGTAGAGATTTCTTGTTCTCGAGGTCTGTGTTATTGCATGGAGTAGTCTTCACTGTTCAGTGCTTTACCTGAAATCTTCCACATTTTTAAAGCAAACCCTTGCAGCTGAATTACTCGCTAAGGGATATTTTATTAGCTGCCATTGCCAGGTAGCAGTGCTGCCCTTCTATCCTGTCCCCAGTTAAAGAAATTGCTCTCTCCCTCCCTGGATAAATCCCAGGTTTTAGCTGGAAAGGAGAATGGAGATGCATATAATTAAGACTTCCATTTATTAAGATTTTTTTTCCCCAAAACGGAGAGAAACAGTCTCTGGTGAGTGGGATTTTTTTAAAAATTAATTTCTTTGGAGAAAATATTGCTTAAGCATTTTCACGAAAAATGAAAGCACATTCCAGTTCTTTTGTTTGTTGCAGTGCATGCATAATTACATTTAAAATCTTTTCCTTTTGCTTACGTATTTCCCCTTTTTGTACCATATGGTGCCTCTCTGCCTCCCATTTCACTGCTAGGTTCAAGAAGTTATTAAATTTAACCTAAAGCTTCCTCTTGTCCAGTAACAAAAGTGAAATCAGATGTAAGAAGTGGATTTGTGTTGTTTCTCACCCACAGTGCACAGCAGCTTCAGATTTACAGGGGCTTTTTTCCAGCAAGTAACCGGAATGGGCAGAGTTGCAGTTTTCCCGCACTGTCTTTTCCATATGCTACTCTTTAAACTTGTTTTAAAACCCCGTTGTAAAGCCCATGTTATACATTTCATCATTCCTTTTGTGAACTTCTCTGTGAGACGAGCAGAAAGAGGAATAAATCATCAGTGCATGGTATTCTATCATGCTTTGTTTAAAGCTGTTAAATAGGTCCCACAGCATAAGTTAGGATGGTTTTAAAAGAAGATTGTAAACAGCAGAACATGGTCATATATTGACTAAAAATTCAACACTGAATTGATGTAGTTTTGGTTTCTTTTTAAATGCACCAAAACATTTACCCGGTACAACAATTAAATAGCTTATAGATAATTTCCATCGATGTTAAAATTGACTGCTTTTTTGTTAAATTAATTATCATATTTTTTATTAATGAAAATCCTGTGTCTGATGGTATAATCCAAAATTGCAGGTTTGCATAAAAAAATTGAAAAAAAAATAAAATAGTTGACTTTTTTTTTTTTTTTTTTTTTTTGCCAAATAGACTCAAATTTCCTTGTGTGAGAGCAGATTTTCCTTTTGAGGATACCACCATACATGTCAGACCTTCTCAAAACAGAACACACAAATAGCCATTGATCAGACTGTGTGTGGGTTGCTGAACACACATTCCTTCTGTGTTTTCTGCTCTGTTAGAGGGCAACCAGGGAGTACCCCTTTTGTCTTGAGAAGATCTGGTGCACAAATACACTGGTCCCCATTGTTCTGCTTGCCAAGCCAGTGTGCCATTCCAAGAAGATTCATGGTGCATTTAGAACTGCAGAGACTAGAAAACAGGCCTCATTGAGAAACAAAGGACAGAGGAAACCTGTGCTTAAAATTTTAATGCCCATCTTTTCAGTGTTTTGAGAAAATTTGTTCTTTTGGTATAAGCAGTAGACATAGTATTTGTGGGATAAAATGCTAACTTGAATTGTTGGTTAATTTATTGTTATGATTAATGTTACCAGATAGCAACTGTGAAAAAACGGGACGAGAGTAGGGGGTAAGAGGCGCCTATATAAGAAAAAGTCCCCAAAAATGGGACTGTCCCTTTAAAAACGGGACATCTGGTCACCCTAGTTATGGCTAATAGGTATAAGTGGAGTACATAACAGATAAAAGGATTTTTGATTATTTGCAGTAGGTGGATTGTTCCTAATGGAATACTGTCCACGTTGTATCACAGCTCTTTCTAATCTACTTGTTGCACTAATCTCTCATAATTCCTTTTCTTATTTGTATGTAATCTTCTTGCTGTAGAAATAAGTAGATTTCAATCAAATCCTTCTTTAAGTTATTGGAATGGAATTCGTACTTCAGGGTGATACTTGAAGGAATTTAGAGTAAACTTGTTTCATGCTTTTGACCGTTCTTTCACCTATATCTTGCCTGTAAGAATCTGCACAGACTCTGCTATGGAGACAGCATGCTCATCTCCTGTCAGAAATTCAGCAATCCTGCAGTAGTTCTACAACTAATGAATGAATAAAGCAAGAGCAACATAAAGTGCAATGCCATCTCAATTTGACTTGACTGAGTCTCTCAAACTGTCGTTGGATTTTTCTTGTAACAGGAGAAGCTGCAGTGCATCCAGTCTCAACTGAACACTTTCATTATTGCAGACCAGGCTTATCCTGAATGTTTGAGAATAGGAGACAATTGATGGGTGTTTATAGTTTCTTAAGGTTTCAGTAGATTACAAAGGACTAGGAGTAGGTGAACTGTTTTAAGAGTTCAATGCCTTTCAATAGGAAGATTAAGATTCTTTTCTATAAGCGTACATCAAAGTATGAAAAGTTTTGTTTTGGCATTCAGACCCTCATGTAGCAATGTTAATACTAGACTCCTTCTTAGGATCACTGTAAATTCTCCTATGTAACAATTTACAGGCTTATTTTAAGAGATGAGTCACTTGAGCATTGTGGGTGCTGATTTCCTCTTTGAATTAAGGCCTTTGATTTTATTTGTACTAAATAGATATTGTGCTTGAACCATATTAAAAAGTGGTTTACTAACTCTGTGGTTATAACACTTCAGTGTGTGTCTTGCATATCAATAGCAAGGCAACAATCCTCAACATTTTAAATTATTTATTTGAAACATTTCTTAAACTAAGTTAGACCTGTGTGGCATCTGAGTTTTCTGAGGCCTGGTCTTCGCCTTTTCAAATGTAATGAGCATGTTTCAAAAACCACAAGTATTTCAAAACATTGCAAAGTTTGTTTGGAGAGAAGTGGGAACATCTCTGGAATGAAGGAATGCTTTAATCAGTTTTACCCCTTGGAGGCCCATGTTGTGCTCTGATATTTCTTGGTTTGAAACTGGGAATACTCTGTAAAGACACAATAAAGGTCAGAATTTGTTAGGTTCTTCTTTCATATTCAGAACTCTGTTCCCTGCTGAGAGAAAGCAAAGCGATAGATTCAGAAACACAGTTCAGTTCAGTATTTCCTTATCAAATTGACTTTTAGTGTATATCACAGCCAGTTTGACCAATTTCAAGTAGATACTGTAATTTCCTATATTTTTCAAAACCACATAAACCTCTAAAATATTTTGAAACCCTCTGCACCCTTTTCAGTCTGACAGTCTGCCTGAAGGCAATGGGAGGGCTGCGTGAGAGAACATTGCCCCAGGGAGAGTGATGAATACCTTAGTTTTAAGCGAGTTTTGAACAGGAGAAGAATAGAGGGAGAACCTTAACAGTATAAATTAGATTTTGTCCTTGTTTCAGTTTGTGAAGAATCGGGAAACAGTTTCACAGGGAGCTCTGATCCCTGAATACATCATATTTGCACAGGAAAGAACTCTGATATAACTCAGCATACGAAAAGTTAAAACAGACAGACAACCGCACGTTAAAACCAAGAAGCCAACAGTGATGATTTTAATAATGACAAAAAACGCCCCTCATGCTATCTTTACAATGATGGGTGAGCATTGTCACTCCCATGTTACAGAAGGGGAATCCAGGGCATAGAAATAACATACCTTTTGTCCCAAAGCGATTCAGTGGCAGAGATGGGAAAAGAACCTAAATCTTTCTATTCTCAGTTGGCTTCCATAATCTCACACTCCCTGTTTGACTCAAAGAATATTTGAGAGGGAGGGAATATGAATCTTAAATTTACAATGCTGCCTTCGCATATATTTTTGAGATGTGGGAGACAAATGGGCTAGCTGCCCATAATCTACCTGCTGAAGAATCAGCCTCTCCTTCACTTGGATGTTACAAATGACCCAGAGCTGTTCTGGTGTTGTGGGATGGTTTAACTGTAACAAATACAGTACCTATGATAGAAGGAATAAGCGTTGGTTTGAGATCACTCAAGTATGGCAGTGTTCAGGAGACTTTCAGAGATGAAATAGGAAGATGCTGACTTTAGTCATAAACCTCTCTACTGTTCTGTGACCTTTATAACTTAAGAGGCATTACTCTACCAGCTGGTGATTAATATTAAATCTGAAAAATATTTGGTATTTTCAGCAGGGCAAATGCCAAAGAAAGTTTCTGATTAATAGTCTCCGATTAGACTGTTCTTGTCAAATTGACTAATGTAATGCATTGGTGAGGCCTGGCTGATTAAAGTGGAAGTCTTGTGCAGTTTTCTACAAGATGCTCATTACAGGAGATTCTCACATAATGTTGGACAGGCCATAAAGAGAATTGGGCTTGTCAGTCTTTTATCGTGACACTTATTTAAAAATTAATGTAGCATTTTTGAAATGCCGATTCCTGCTTGTTCGTATATTTGCTGACAACACTACAGTAATGGTAGGTAAATGTGCAAGGTAGAGTTTATAGAATCAGCTCAGGCATGGGCTGCCCCACAAACCTATTTAATATAATGGAACAGCCTAATGCACAAAAATCAAATAAGGAATATGACGCATTCATCCGTATTATAAACACTGTCATTCTGCCTTGATCGAAGGTCGCTTTCAGGCATTATTCAAAACGACAATTTTAAACTGAACAAAGCCTTTCAAACAGACCCATGCTAACATGGAAGACAAGGCCATAACTTTCAAGCCCACACACTGTTATTTACTATGAGCTTGTTATGCAGTGACCCAGAACAACCGATTTCAAGAACACTTAAGGCTGGAGGCCACCAGTGGCACCAAAGCATTCTGACACACTGAGACTTATGGGAATAAGAGTATAAATGTTCTCCATGTTTATTTCTACCATTGCATGTTCTGGAATTTACTCAGTTAATTACAGACAGGAACGGGGTAGCATTCTCTCTGGCTCCTTCCAGTATGGTCATTTTCTTGGCATATCTGAGAAGAGGAGAAGCAGAGGTGGGGAAATGGCTTATACATCAGTGTTCAGTGGAGAATTATGAAAACTCTTCAGTGATCTTCAGAGAGTGAATAACTTTGAGCTTCTGCTGCAGTTGCATGTTTTTAAACAGAAAAAATGTGTAAATGATGTGCACCCAATGCATTTTTTTTTGTTTTTATTTTTATTTTTTTTATTTTTTACAGAAAACAGCAAAGTGTACAGGAATTATGTAAAGTGCTCAACTGGCCCACTGTATTCATTTTACATGCAAATAGAAGGAGATCCATAGGAGGTTGGAGCTCTGTCGGCTTTCACAGTATTCTGTTGTTTCCCGTTATGTCACTCCATGCAATTCATTAAAAGGTTTAGTAACGAATGAGAGGACTCCAGTCTATCCCATGTGCAGCAGCCTTTTACAGGAAGCTAAACTGGGCCAAAACTGGGTCAAGGTCTATGTTGGAATATTCCTAGACTGGATATTAGTACTGGGCTAATAAGCGATCCTGTAATAGGGAGAGATTTGCAGACAGGCATGGAGATGTAGTTATTTCTGAAAGTCACGTTCCCTCTCCCACAATATGTACGTATGTTAAATTTGTGCAAATTAAATTTCCAACCAGAGATGCCTACCTCACTCAGATTCATGTAATTTCTTATTTGAGTGAATTATAAGTGCAAGCTAAGATTATAAGATATGGGTAACTGGTTACTGGCCACTGCCAGAGGCAGAATACTAGAGTGGAGGACCAAATGAGTGAGCCAGTCAGATATAGCAATCCTTCTTCCTATGTTACTCAGTATATTTTCTGACTAACAGAACTGTAATGAATTAATCCAATAATCTCATACATTTCACATTCATGCAGTAGGTTTTATTTCATTTTACTATTTTTATGTGAATCACACAGATCTGACAGCTCCTGCTTTGACAATATGATTAGTATATTAAAGTACTCCTTGTGAATAGCCCAGTATTAAAATGGCTAGGGTTTGGCACTGGTAGATTTCGAGACTCACCACGCATTATGGGGAAGAATTGGGTTTGAGGCTACCCATGTGAATCTTGAAAGCAGCTGGGAGTGCTGTTTGGAGTTAGGTACATACTGCATCATTCACAAACACTTTTCTAATGGATGAACATCTCAAGGATGATCAAAACCTTGGGGTTGCAGGGGTCCATGCTGCAGCCATAGCTCCCAGAGGAGGGCGGGAATCAATGTGTATGAGAGATAGGAAGGTAAAATGGAAGTCTGGGGTGGAAATGTAATGACCTTAGCGATGTACACATACAGATATCTCTGTTATGAACAGAGATCCACCCTGGAGCCTTCAGCACCAAAGACTCAGACTTCTCCCATTTGTGCCCTTAGGAGTTCACCATGGATGACCATGGCATCTGTATGCCTATGTAGCCATGCTTCTGCTAGAGAAGGGTTAGTGAAAGACACACATCTGGATTGCCCCATGTTCCCTCACACAGGACGAGGGGTGAATGAAAACCCCTTTTGCCCATGATAGGAAATCGCCCATTCATGTTGTAGGACGTGCAAGTTTTACAAAATCAGATTATTTGGAAACTGATTACTTGGCTGATGGAGCGAGTCTGTATTTACAGGGCCAAATTGAAGGCAGTGAAATTAATCAGGTATGAATTTGGCCTAAATTGCCCAAGGGAAGGTTTTTACAAACTCAAAATATAAGTAGATATGATCACCTAATTAGGAAGATGTTACTTCCTGGGAACCAGGTGAGTTATGAAAGTAATAGAAGATGTGAGCTAGAGATTATGGGCTTGTGAAATGCATTGGCTATTTCAATAACTGAAAATATGTGAGAGATTGTAATTGGTCCGTACCTAGAATAACTAGTTACCATGTGTCCCAGCTTGTTTCATTAATGCTCCAAGGTTGAGGAGGAAGGCACTTCACACTAAAATCTGTGCAATAAGAATCCAGGATTGTCACTCAGCAGCCTAGAATGTCTGAGTCAGTGTGAACTGATGGAATAAGCTACAAGCATGGCTGAGAACTCTTTTTGTTTAGAATGTTACCAGGTTCAGTCCTCAAGGAGATTTGCAGTGTGTTACCATCCAGTTTTTAAAGTTCTCAGCCATTTTGATTTTATGAATTATAGTACACCCGTGGGACAGCAAGGCCTTCAGTTATAGTGACGTATCTATGTCAAGAGTCCAGACTATTGTGATATCAGAGGTAACTCAATCAGCCATCACCCACTACAGCTATTTTGAATGCAACAGTTTCATTGGTTGTATAAGGGAGAACGCTGAGATGATATAGCCCGTGTATGTGACAGCATGGGCTTTGAGCTACTAGTACTTGTTATAATTCATTTCCACTCCTTCCATTTCCAATGTTCGCACTCACTTGTAGACCTTGTTTCGGTTTAATTTTGCATGGCCTAGCACCTGAAAGGCCCATTGACTTACACCTGCTCAAAAGCCTACAATTTATTTGCAGCCAGAGTTTTGAATAAAGAAATTGTGGATTTAACATGAGAGGCAATTTAACATTTGTCACTTTAAGGTCATTAGTAGAAGGTTAAATAGGAATGCCAAGATCAGAAAAAGAACAAGTAAAAGAGGGTTTGACAAGCAGAGAAAATAAAAAAGATAGTAACTGAACCCTGGATGTTTTTTATAAATAGAGTGTCCGAGGATTATTGGATGTAACTGATGATACCAGGGTATCTTGTATTTTCAGTCCCACTAAGTTGATTTGGGATAAAAATGAGTTTCACTGGTACAAGGGTTTTATTAGTAATTATTTCAAATTCCTGTCCAAAGATGCCCTGGCAAGTTTATCTTTAAAAAATACAAACTTTGGAAACAGAGTTGAAAGCTCATAGCTCCTAATATGATGGAGAACTGCAAAAGAGTTTTTAATTCTGAAATTTCATAGATCATCCTGGCTCTTTCAAAGAAGTTTTTGAATGCCTGCTTTATTACTGCTGTTTCTCCACTGCAGCAAATGGTCTCTTGAGATCTCAAAGAGCTCGTTAGAGGAAAGGTATCTTTTATCATATTTGGAGCTGGTCTGTCAGGCAGTGGTTCAGTGTGTGTCAAGTGAACATATTCAATTGATATCCTGTCACAGGATTCCTGTTTTAGTAGTGAATGTTCGTGACATCGAACTTGCGGCTTCATGTGCCATTGAATGAACCAAGTGGAGAGCGATCATTTACCATTGTTCTGTATAAGCAACACATTCCAAAAGTGCCCAGAAGTGTAGAAAAGAAGATTGTTTTCCTCAAAGTTCAAAAAACATAAAATGATCACAGTAATGCCTGTCTGTTCTTTATCTGACTTTTTTGACCTTATTATGGTTCTAAAAAAGAATATTTCGTCCATAGTCTTTTGAAACCATTGCTTATTTCATAATTGTACAAACTATCTCCAATGTGTGGTTTGCCAACTTTGCTAGAGCCATTGCTCTTCACAAAGATAAACATCTGTACTTCATATAGATCAAACTCTGTTGCTCTTTAGAAAGATAATTTCTGTTTTGTTTTGTTTTGTTTTTTTTTTTTGCTTGCTTTGTTACAGTGGGAACTCCATACTATATGTCCCCAGAAAGAATACATGAAAATGGCTATAACTTTAAATCTGATATCTGGTCTTTGGGCTGTTTATTGTATGAGGTAAGCATCTCTAACTTTTTCATCTTTGCATAAACAAGCACATAATAAAAGAAAACAGGAATGAATTGAAGTAAACAGTTTAACTCAATCCTGTTTACATCCGATTCCTGTGAAACCCTATAAAATCTTAGTTATCTTGAGTTCTTTTTGAGTATTTTTTTTAAAAAAAAGATATTAAACAGATTTTATTCAAAGCTGGTTTAGTGAATCACAGTAAATGTTGGAGATACAGATAGCAGCAAGCCAATTTGTCTGATTCTTTACTCCTATAAGATGGCCAATTATTGGAAGAGCGTATTTAGAACTCTTTCCTAAATACTAGGTTTGTTTTAAAGACAGAACTTGTCATTTTAATGTTATTTAGTGTAAAGAGCAATGCGTTCTGAAGAGTTGAAATACTTTCTTTCCAGAGCTGTTGATGAAGAAAACTACTGTGATTTTTTTTTGAATGAATTTACTGTTCCCACTGAGAGGATTTAGTTAGATTTCTTTTAAGTGTTTAAAGCCATGCAAAACCATGTAAGAATATAGTTTTTCAAAGCAGAGATTCTTAGTGTGAACTACATGCAGTTTTACATACTTAGTGTGTACTATGTACTAGATATATTAAGTGTGAGGAGAAAGTTACTCTTGATACTATGATTTTGTAAGAACACTATGCTATTAGATTTTTCAAGTGTTCAGAAAAATGATCAATTGATGGTATTTGAGATCCATAATTTTTTTATTCATTTAAACAAATAGCAAGGTTACATTATAAATGTATGAAACAGCTTTGGGTTCAAGTGAGGGTAGACAAAATTTAGAAAGTGTGTGGTACAACTTTTTCCCCCCAAAAATTTCAGTTAAGAGCCCACTATAACGTTAAACTTTAATTGAGTATGACCCAGGGCCACTTCAAAGCTTTGGATGCTTAAGTATTTTGGTTATTTTTTCCTGCTTAATTAAAGGATTGTCAAAATGAAATAATGTTCGTCATTGCAACTTTTCACAATCATGAAAAAAATCAAAATACAAGTGCCTGGCATAAAGTGATCAGACACTACAACAACTAGCTAGGTTTCTGCATAAACTAGGCAAACTCTTTACAGCTACTTTTTCTTAAAGATAATTTTATCTTAAAAGCAAACTAGGGAGCACTCTTCCCCACAAGAGTTAAGTGTTTGTTACTGTTTGTTTACTGCTGGGAAGAATATACTCATCTAGTAGCTAAATGCTTGTTTAACAAGGTAATTTCCTGTCATTAGTATATTACCAAGCCTGAGTCATACAGTTCAATAGGTGCTGATTTATTTGTTTGCAGAATGTGAAAGTGCTGTGTGGTTTGTATCTAGAGGGAGAAATATCAGTGCTGGGAAGCCAATGAAGTAAATCAATAAAATCCTGCTAGAGGGATTAAGCATCCATTGGGAGTAGCGTAGCGCTGCTTGAGTTTTAACAGCTCTGTGTGTCTTAGGCCAGGTCTACACTACGAGATTAAATCGATTTTAGATACGCAATTTCAGCTACGAGAATAGCGTAGCTGAAATCGAATATCTAAAATCGATTTACTCACCCCTCTTCATCGCGCAGGATCGATCCGCGCGGCTCGCTGTGTTGAATCCAGAAGTCCGGTCGTCTAGCTGGAGTTCCGGAATCGATCTAAGCACGCTCTGGGATCGAGATATCGCGTCCAGACCAGACGCGATATTTCGATCCCCGAGCAATCGATTTTAATGCGCCAATCCGGCGCGTAGTCTAGACGTGGCCTTACATGTGAGAACTCCAACGGCGTCTGCTTTGGTATTTGTTCCTAAAAACATTCTGGGCCAAATTGATCTGCATATTGGTTTTTAGGTGCCTGTCATATGGGTATCTAAACACTGACTCATACCCACCTGAAGTGGTTCTTTCCATGGTAAAGAAAACGCAGATGCTCCTTAGACAGCAGCTAATGCATGTTTACCTGCTGCCCTGGTCAGGAGACATGCCACAGAGTTAAGTTAATGGAAAAACAGTAAGGCTGGATTTAGTACAAATGCAGTGAACGGCTGCAATGAATGTAAAGGCCAAGGACTGGTCTTGGTGGTCTCTAAGCAATGAGCTGCTGGACCTGCTGAAAGTAGATTTGGTTGGACAGAGATGATAGTAGTGTATCATAACAGTGACTTGTGTGTGAAATTCCATTGGGGATTAGAGGGGTGGGCTAAGGGGACACACGGGTCTGATGCTGTACACCATGGTCAATGGGGAATTGCCAGACCTTTGCCAATAATAATGCTAGCCACAGACAAAAACATTCTGGCTGATCTGTTGTTGACGACCAGGAAGCAGATAATGTAGAAGGTAATTTCCTTGGCTGCTCCTCTCTCACAAATTGTCCTGCCAGTTTTTGGTCCCTCTCTGTGTCTTCTCATCCACAGTATGGTGAAGCAGGACCTTGTAAGATAGCATGTGGGGCTGAGGGAAGTTGATTAAAAAGTTAGAAACGGCTGCCAGAAAGGTGGAAGCAAATCTGGCAGAGCCATTTTGCCTCTAAAATCGTTATGAATAGTGCCTTTCAACTGGGGTTTGTACAGTGCAGACCAGAGGTCCTAAAGGAGATATTACCTTGGAATCTGTGCCACAGCCATACAAGAAAAGCAGTTGGGAAACTAATATTTGTATAGAGGGAGAAAGTGTTCTTCAGTCAATCAATAAAGTGGAGCTTTAAAACAGCACAAGCTCACTAAAAGAAACCATTTCTTTTCAGAGCTGGAAAATCCTGCAGATTGGCTAATCGCACCATTTCAATATCTATTTAGCAATGAGAAAATAGGTGCGTGTTAGCATTTGTTTAAGATGTGTCAAAAGCTGACCTGAGCATGCTGCCTACTCAGGGCAATGTGGCCACATGGGAAAGAGGGCTTTTAGCCTAATAAAAAAGCTGTGCTAACCAGTGTTCCCTCTAATGTTTCCCATGCATGTGCGGAATGAATTTTGTTATGTGCACCAATATGGAGGTCGTGTGTGACACATCATCTTTATATTGGTGCACATAACAAAATTCATGTGGCGGGGTGGGCTCAGGGTTGGGGTATAGGGGAGAGGGCTTCGGCTGGGAGTGCAGACTGTGGGGTGGGGCTGAGGGTTGGCGGGGAGTTAGGTCTCCGGCTAGGGGGAGCGGGCTCTGGGGTGGGGCTGGGGATGAAGGGCTTGGAGTGCAGACTTCCCTGGGGCTACAGCAAGGAGAGAGGACTCCTCACATTAGCATCTGGGCTGCAGGGGAGAGGTGTCTATCCCTGCTGCGGCAGCTCCAGGGCTGGGGCCATGGGATAGGCACCTCTCCCCTGGCCGCAGCAGGGCTGGGGCTAAGTTGGGGCCGGGGCAGGGGCACCTCTTCCCCTGGGCTGGGGCTGAGGCTGGGGCTGGGGCTGGCAGGGAGAAGCGCCTTTCCTCGCCTCAGCCCTGAGTGCCTGTGCGGCACTTAATAGATTGCTGCACGGCTGCACAGCTTAGAGGCAACTTAGGTGCTAACATCAGTGTGAGATAGCCTCGTACTGGAAAAGGAGGAAAGCAGCAACTCGATTCAAGGCTCTCATTAACAATTGTGGAAATGTACTCCAGTTGAGTGAAATGTTCCTGGGTCCATGCTTAAAATTCATGTGACCTCTAGGAAAGGAATACAAATGACTTGGAATTTATTCAGAGTCCTAAAGCAACAGCAGCAACATATTTTAACAGAGGGTGATTAACTATAGGAACAACTTATCAGAAGTTGTGGTGGATTTCACTGGAAATTTTGAAATCAAGATTTAGATGTTTTTCTACAAGATGAGCTTTAGTTCAAAGAGAAATTAATTCAGGGACATCCTATGGCCATGTTGTGCAGGAGATCACACCAGATGAACGCACTGGTCCCTTCTGGACTTATAGCCAATGAATCTACAAACCAATTAAAAAAGCCCACTGCTTTACATGCATGGAACTTTAGTATCTAAAGATTCTAGTAACATACACAATGGAACTATCAAGTGTAGCGGTATCTAAAAGGTGTGTATGGTGTTTCCATCACCTGAAATGCATCCCAGAGACTACTCTTTATAGGTTTATTGTGAAGGAAACTTGGGCTTTTAAGAATTTAATTATTTATTTACATTAAATATAGCTGGAATTGTTCAGATTTGACGTGAAACTGAGATTTCCAGTAAAGGCATTGCTCAGTTGAAGCTTTGCTGCCTTTTATTTTTACCATTAGCCCTACCGGTGACAAGAACAATATTGACAGTAACCCAAGTTAAATGCTGTTACCCCATCACTGATCAGTGTTCAAACTGAGTTCTCAATCAGACTGCTTAAAGTTTGTTCCTAGGTACAAGTTCTGTTGTAGAGAAGATCTTGAATTTTGTTTGGAGAGATGTATTTAGCCTTATGCTAAGATATAGTTTTGCTGCACAATAGTGTCCTCTCATGGCATAGTAGTCTAAGCGTCCTAGCATGCTAGCTTACTTGGTAAAATAAATATGCTGTTGTGGTGGTAATAGTATAATCGTGTGTGCAAGATGTGGCTTGAAAAGCATTTTTGTATTTGCTGTCTACATAGGAAACCCATAAGTTGTGGACAAGGTCTGATATTTTGACACTGCAAGAAATATTGGCCAGTTACCATTTGATTTCAGTGAATAAAAAGTTAATTCTTTTTAGACATTTTAAACTTTGTTTAGATTATGTGAAAAATCAAATCTATAATCTCTTTGAAGGATCTTTATTTTAGTCATGCCAATTTCTTGTAATAAAAAACTTTTTTTTTTTCTCATTGGGCTAAAAAGTGGAAAAAAAATAATGTTTGGCTGGTTATGAATCACTTCTGATATCTCTTTTCAGACTTTATTTTGGAGATAAACTCGAGAGATTTAATGTACAAATTACCTTCAGAGACGTGCATGTCAGTAGGAATTCACTTGAGTAATACTGGGGGAGGGTGGTGTTATGTCATATAGTACCATCTGACTGTGACATTTAAAATCGCACATTGATTTTTATTAAATCTTATCAAAATAGTGGGAGGTGTCTTCATTCCCCACTTCCCTTGGAAATCTGTCATCCAGATAACTTCAGAGGGATAAAAATAAGTTCTCAGTTTTCAGAATGTAGCCGCAAGCGATGGCTTTAGCACTTTTAACAAGATGATAAATTTAAACACTAACAGGATTTCATATTTTTTAAACCAGTCATGCGGTGTGGTGGTCAATTTTAAATGGAGATCCGGCCATTCTGCTGTAATTGTTCTAACCAAAATGTCAAAAGCAAACCCAAATGTGGCATCACAAACTGTTGTTAGCAGTACATTTGGAATGCCTGCACTCACAGTCCTCCAGCTCACATTCTTGGCTGTTTTAGTCAGAATTTATAAGGCATCTTCTTTTTCGGTTTTAATTTTCTATTTGCCAGTCTTGAAAAAAACACGAGCGTTGTGCTCATTTTTTGTTTTACTTTGCATATGACTATTTAAGGAGCTATGGACAGGGATTTTAATTGTAATTGAAAGATCTTCAGATTTCCAGGAAATATTGACACTCTATTGAACTCTAGGAGACCTATCTTGTATGCTTTTGGCTAGCGTTTTCCTGACTCTGCTTTGTGTTTGTAACACACAGATCACCACCGTAACTCAGAGGAACCATGGAATCTATGCTCTTTTTTTATTTTAAATTACTAGTGCCAGTTTGCTCTTTGAAGATACTGTTTATCACTGATGACATTTAAGATTATACAGTGTATACTGATAATTTGTGAAACTCCGAACCACAAAAACATACAAAATAGACACTGACTAACAATTCTTACCTATGTGCATCATGTACACCTCTTACGTTCTCCCAGCCTGCGTTTGCTGTCTGTTCACTAGGCATAGCTAGCTGGCTGCTACAGGGGGACATCATGTTAGATTTCATTGGTACTGTGAAATTCAGTTCTGCAAACATTCCTAACTACCTTACACAAAGTAGCTACAGCTGGAAATCTACAGAAAAGTGAAGCTGGGATTTTCAAAGGAGCTTGAGGGAACTGGGCACCTAACACTTAATTGAATTTCAGAGTAATTTTAGGTACCTTGAACATCCCACCTGAGTTGCCATATGTAAGCATGTTTGGACATCTGACATATGACAGTGTAAGAACTACCTGAAATAGATTTAAACTTGAAAATGTATCACTGTTTCTCTAAGTTGACAATGGAACTCTTTCCCATTCATATCTGGCAAATTAGTGAGTGATGCACCAATAAAAATTGTGGCTACAGTCCCACAAAATGTACTTAGTCTTTTTATTTTCCCAAGTATACTTTAATTTTAATTATTTGTCCTGCTCTGCTAATACATGGGACATATTTTATATATTAGTGAACTCCCTTAGTAAAATGCACTGCAGAATCCTGCTGTTTTTAAACAAAACAAAAACGAAACAAAACAAAACTTTGCTGGAAGTGGAGTGAGTCCACCAGTTTTGTTGCGAGAATGCTCTGCTTTGTGTATTGGTGAGGTTTGAGTGAGTTAAAAACCATCTAACAACTGCACAGAGCAAGACCAAAAGCAATGTCTTCAAAACCTGATATAATTCATGTGCTGCACCTCTGGCCTCCAATCACTAATAATCTGTAAATGTATGTATCTAAACTATAGAATTTCACAGCAGAGTGTCTTGAGTTGATTTTTTTGTTTTTTTTGTTTTTAAGTACTTCTGGGAGCTTGCTGTGTGTGTCAGCAACAAGATGATATTCTTTGGATAGCTTTCACAGTGCATGATAATGAGCAAAAGACTAACAATTATCAAATAGCCCCTTATTAAAACCATAGCGAGAAGCATCAACTTCAGCCAGTGTTAATATGAAAAGCTTGCCGTTTTGATGCAGCTTGCGGCAAAATGTTTTAAAAGGTCTTCTAAACAGAGTAGATAATATCAACAATTATCCAATAGCGCTTCATTAGAAGGAGGTATTACTCTGCTGTGTGGTGTAGCATGTGACAGTTAGTGAGAGTGACAGGAAGCACTTGAACAACGTTATGGAGTAATAAGCAGATGGGGCACCGTGTGGGCTGCATGCTGAGGTGACATGCCTCTTGCTTACTGAGCCTCTCTGCAGCTCATGGTTTTCCCTTTGAAAACAATTCTTCTTAGTGCTATTGTTTCCCTAATATGTAAATAGCAAATTTCATTTGTTCCTGTTCCTGGAGACAGTTGTAACGGTGAACAGTCCTGGGCCTGTACCTGACATTGCTAGAACGTACTCTGGATTGTGGGCTTGTTGTTTTTGAACTGTGGTTTGAGAGAGAGAGCAAAAAGGTACTGAACTCACATTTACTTTAAATAGGCATTATTTATTCATGCCATATTTTGTAAGTGCACAAACACATGTCTCTTCATGGCTGCTGTTCTGGGGCTCAGCATTTAAAGTTCATTTAGAGCTCTGAGTTAAGGACTTGCAGCATAAGTGATTTCCTCCCACAAAGATGCAATTTCTTTTTTGAGACCTAATTACATTTTATATATATATATACTCTCCAAACATCATGTGTGTATCTTAGCTCCTCAAAAACCCTCCATTGTGTTATCCTGGCTGCTTGAATCTTCCATTTATCTCCATGAAAAAAAGTATGTTTGAATAAATTGAGATATGGGGCTCATGAATCAAAGAAACTAAAATGAAAAAAATAAGCTGATAAGGAAAAGACACAGTAGCCTGGTTACAAAAGCTTTTTAGAATCCTTTTCCCTAAACAATACGTGGCTTTGCTTTATTTAAAAAAAATCAAGTGGAATGTTCATATTTATAAGACTTTGAATTTTCGGTAGCAACATGTTGTCCAGAAAGCATCAATTTACTCTTTGCAACAGTCCACTAAAAATTTAGCAGGCACAGAGAGCAAATATGCTCTGTTCTGATCAGGATTGTAACTGAAGTAGACTGAAACTGTAACATGCATCAAAGGCGAAAGGGCTTTTACTTTTAAAAAAAATATAATTTTTATGATAGGTTATCGTATTCCACTTCATGCAATTGGCTTAGAACAATAATTTTCCTGCAGCACTGAAATCTCATTTCCTTGGTTTAAGAAACATTGATATTTATAATTTTTTGGTGTACATCTGGAATCGCTGCCCATCCGCATTCACAGGGTCCCACATGTAAGACATTTTAGGAAAAAATAATTACAGTGCTGGGGAAAAACACAGAAGTCTCTCCTGTGTAATGAGGACCAGGAAAGTGTAATGAGTGTTCATTGATCATTTGAAGAAAGTGGTGGGAGGTGTTTGGTCTGTGAATCTCTATTCTGCTCGGCACGGGTGTTTTCTTTGGTTACAAGAATTATCACTCACCCCTTGGGGACACCAGGAAACCAGTTTAGCTGTCTGAGCCCTCTGTGTGTGTGTGTGTGTGTCCCTGCAGCATGGTAAACCAGAGTTGCAGCCTTCTGAATAGGGGACAGGCAGAGGTCTGACTTCACTGTGCAAATACCAAGTGTCGTGCCTTTCATGTGGACGGGATGCTCTGTGACTCGACATGATTTGCAGACTGCTGCTGCCTGACACAGCTTTTGTTTGCTTATGTCCACTGCATAGGGCTGATGAGGTAACGGCAGGTATGCTGTACATCTGGTAATAGGTACTTGTCAGTGTACAAACTGATGTCTCAAAGAGCAACAGTCTCAGTTTGTCTTCACTGTCAGAGAGCAACCGTATCAATCATTTGTACACTGTCACAGCAAAACTTGCTATTGCAAATCAGCAGTACTGGGAGCTACTGAACCCTTCACAGTTTAAAACTATCTTCCATTTTTCTTTACAGATGGCAGCTCTTCAGAGTCCTTTCTATGGAGATAAAATGAATCTGTTTTCTCTTTGCCAAAAGATAGAACAATGTGACTACCCCCCTCTTCCAGCTGAACATTATTCTGAAAAGGTAAGTTGGGCATGTGATGCTTAGATTGGAAAGTCGTGACCCATGGAGGTAAAGTAACTGACCCCAGGGTGGGGCAATGTGTGTGTGAAGACGGGGAAGTGTTTTTTGGCCGTATCTGAAGTGGACCCTTCCCCCCCAACACCTGAAAAGAATTGGGGACGTCTAGATAGGATTCCCTAGATTAGCTTACAGCTGGCCAAAACACCTCTCACTATGGTATCCAAGCACCGGCAAAGTAAATAGAGCCCAATGGGGGACAAAAGGAAGTTTCCAATAACGAGGAACGGTCTGATCTGGAGCAGTCCTGCACTAGCAAAACACAACAACAAAACCTGGGGAAAACCTGACACGTCTCCCTACAATAACATACCATAAAACAGTGTTTAAATTTAGTCTATAAAGTCCTCAGTTTGTTTAAATGTATAACAAGGGAAAAATGATACTAAAAGGAGGAAGGGAAGTGATTAGCCTAGTACAATAAGCATCCAAGCAGGAGCCATATGGGGGCTTTTTAACGTCTGGTTAATTTTATTGCTATGAAAGCAAGAGACGGGAAGCAGTGGCTGGACCGAGCTGTATCACAAGTTGCTGCTGTGCATGCCCACCCCTTTGCCATTGTGCTTAAATCCAATTGCAACTACCCCCTTCTTCAGCAGTGGACCTTTTATGACAGTTGCGTGGCACTTTTTGCGATGTGGCCAAAATGTCAGCTAGACTGAAGCCCACCAAATCCATTTCATGTGGACCTAAATCAGACAGGGAACCAAGTCTCCTGGTAAGTGTGTTAATTGCCCTGAAACAGCCAGTTCTTTTCCTCCATTTCTTCTTTCAGAAATAGCTGCCTAGTATTTGAAAGGAAGTTGTTAAGGTAATTGAGTGTCCAACCAGTTTTTCAGTAGAAGCAGAGCCCTGTGCAGTAAGAGACAGGGTACAGGGGAAATAAAATCCAGGACAGCTAGCAGACAATCCGTGTGTGTTCCAAGGTTCTTCCCCAGAAGGGGACTGTGGTGATGCTCAAAACATCTTTGCTATTGGGTTGCACAGTGGTGGCTTGTGTGCCTGGTAGAAATGGGAAGCAACAAACTAAATAGATGCAGCTGATCTAGAGAACTCAGCCTGTGTGTGTCTTCCCAGGGATTAGAGAAATATCCCCCCCCCCCCCCAGTTTTACATACTTGCGAACTGGTTAGAGGTAACAGGATGCTGGAGGAAGGGAGTTGGGATGTTCATAAAACAAAGGGGGTTGGAAATCAGTGTTGCATATTCAAAAAATGGGGCATCCATACAGTGACTAGCACTCTAACCCTCACCTCCCCTGCTGTGTTTGTGGTATACGCCAATCTCCCTGTAAACGCTGTAGAAAGTGGACACAACAAAATAAATGAAACTGGCTTGAGAGCGCTTTAATTGGGAACCAGTTCACTTGCACATCCTTTTAAGCTGCTGACATTTGGCTCCCAGGGAAAGGTACCATGCCAGATTTGTGCACAAAGTATTGGGAAATAGTACTAGACAAAACTGAGCAGCTGGGCTCTGGCTCCGACTCCACTGCACACAGCAGCTTTTGTGAAATGAAGTGTGCACTTCTGGAAATATCCACTGTGTGCTGGTTGCAGGGTTATTTCTCCTCTGGATGGATGCAGCTCACTCCCTGTAATGTTAATGGGAGGTACAGCCCTGGAGGGACAGACCCCTAAACCTGCCAAGCCAGTAGATTTTTTCCTTAATAAAAACTTAGATTGGCTGCAGTGAGGTGCTGTTAGTGAAAGAAGCATGTGTGGGAGGTGTCAGTCAACGAGGGGAGAAGAAACTCTTTGGGACTTCTGATAATTTCATGTTACTCACCAGAATTTGAGCATTTGTGTTTAAAGCATGACATTTCTCATAAGACAGCATCTCTCTAGCTGGACTAGCATGGTGCTGTCTCCTTGAGCCTGTAGGCAGAGGCTCTGTCTGTGCTAGAGATCTGAACCATTCCTAACTCAACCGATGGGATAGAACCAGCTCTGACTCACATGGTACACAGCATCCAACCAGCCATTTCCATTTCAGTACCATCTGAATACCTATTCCAAAGTGCCTTACAGAAGCAGTGGATTCTGGGAGGTTTCAAAAGGCACCTCTGTAGTCAAAGCAAATGTGCAGTCAGATAAGAATGTACATGTGCATTCAGTTCCCCCACCTCTTCAGGTGAAGGATAATACACACATGCTGCTTTCTTTCAGAGCATCTGTTCTAAGCATTAACCTCCTACCCTGAGTTGTGAGTCAGCAAGTCTGTCACAAACAACTGGCTTATTTCTCAGTTGTCCTGCTGCTTGGGCAAGAAATATAGCCATAATGTCCTGACCATAACAAACTCTAAATGCTGGCCGTCTGGTGTGCACATACATGGTAGGAAAGGGCACTGTGTTCCTGAAGAGACACCAGAGCTTCTGGTTTTCATGCAGTTTGCATTCTTGCTAAGCAACCAACTTAAAAAAAAATGGTAAACTGGTCTAGAAAGTGCTGTTTTTCCAGACAGCCTTCATGAAGAGTCATTTCCATTTGCTGTGCTTTTGTAGCATGCACATCATGATATGCCTGCTGGCAGTAGGAATTAGTGTAAGTTGACAGATGTGTTTCCTGTCTTTACAATTACTGTCTGCTTGCTTCCCTCTGGCACTGCTAAAGAGTGTGTGTAGTATAGTGATACAATCCAGGGTGAGAAGGATGGTTTAAATCTCAAACGCACCAGGTCCCAGAGAACTAGACTACAGCTGGTGTTCATACACTTAACTGAATGCTTGACGAAGTCTGAGAGAGGGCTAGGCCTTTGGCTCTGGCTTATTTCACTGGATTAGTTGCTGCTGTTATGTGAAGCCACAAAGCTTAATTTTTTTTATGCTGGAACATGACTATAGTCTGAGCCATGTTTGCTTTAGTTCTTACGGTATGAGATACCCAAGTGGTGACAATGTCAGAGTGAATGGCCAGGGGTGGGAGCACATGGACTTCCTAAACCAACCAAGCACAAAGTAAAGATGGTTCAGGGAGCAGGCCACCACAATAGTCTCTCCTGAAAATGCTGTAGCTATGGGAGAAATCTGCGGAATAAGAGGCCTCATACAGAGCTTGTTCTAGCAGTAATCATGGTGTCAGAGGACAAAATGGGTGATTTAGTTATTTTGTATTTGAATACATGCACTCTTCTTCCAGAGTGAATGGCTGTTCTGTTCGTTCAGATTCAGCCTGAGAGAGTAATTTCTTGAGCCTGGTCTAATATTGTCACTGCCTGTTGGCCTGTGAGCAATGTGAAAAAGCAGCCTGCGTATCATCACATGCTGAGGGTAAGAGTTGAGATGAGGCTGACCAGTCTCTCTTTTGCCCGTGCCATGAGGCTGAATGTTTCTCAGTCATCCTCAGGAGGTAATGGCAAATCTCCCTTTTGCCTCTCTAATACCAATCTTGAAGCTAAGGTTGAGATCTGCTAATGTGTTACACTGCAGGCTGATTCTTAATCCCCTGAATCTCTCACTTACAGCATGCTCTCAGCTCCAAATAAAATGAATAAGCTTGAGTAGTTAGAGAAAAAGTGCCCTGGTTTAAGAAAGCTCCTTAAAATGAATTGTGGCTTTTTAAAGGTAAGCCATCCAACTATTTTCTCTTGTCGTGATAGACTCCCTCCCTAAACAGAAAACTAGAAATGGCCATAGTTCTCTGAACATCCACTCAATGTGCAGTGGCAGTCAAAAGTGTGAACAGAATGCTGGGAATAATTAAAAAAGGGATAGATAATAGGACAGAAAATATCACGTTGCCTCTATATAAATCCACGTATGCCCACATCTTGAATACTGTGTGCAGATGTGGTCGCCTCATCTCAAAAAAGATATATTAGAATTGGAAAAGGTTCAGAAAGGGGCAACAAAAATGATTAGGGGTCTGAAACAACTTCTGTATGAGGAGAGATTAATAAGACTGGGATTTTTCAGCTTGGAAAAGAGACGGCTAAGGGGGGATACGATTGAGGTCTATAAAATCATGACTAGGGTAGAGAAAGTAGAGAAGGAAGCATTGTTTACTACTTCTCATAACACAAGAACTAGGGGTCACCAATGGAAATTAATAAGCAGCAGGTTTAGAACAAACAAAAGAAAGTATTTCTTCACACAACACACAGTCAACCTGTGGAACTCCTTGCCAGAGGATGTTGTGAAGGCCAAGATCATAACAGGGTTCAAAAAAGAACTATATAAGTTCATGGAGGATAGGTCCATCAATGGTGTCCCTAGCCTGTTTGCCAGAAGCTGGTAATGAGCTACAGGGAATGGATCTCTTGATTATTTGTTCTGTTCATTCCCTCCGGGTCACCTGGCACTGGCCACTGTCGGAAGACAGGATACTGGGCTAGATGAACCTTTGATCTGACCCAGTAGGGTCATTCTTATGTTCCAACTCCCCAGTCTGTTTGCTGAAGGGAATCTGATTAAGTCATTTCAAACACTTATTTGCAGTGATTATCAAGGCTTCATCTAGGACCCATGTGTAGATAAGAATGGAAGTTGTATATAGCTCTTGCATGCTAGGATGGTTGTTGGAGAAAATCTTTGCTTCTCCATCATTCTGAATTTGAGCAGCATAATTTACCCTAACAAAAGGCAGCAGATTGATTTCACATAACTAACTTTACATTGACTGTTTAGAATGTATTAAAATAATAGAGGTTGGCATCATCTGAGATTAATAAAATACCATCCATTTTATAATTCAAGGTACAGGCACATGCTAAGACTTTATGATTAGCTGTTATCAGATGTAAACAGCATACATGTTTTTACCCCCAAAAGAGAGAGTCAAAGGGTCGATGGAGTTCACTGTAGACTTCACTTTTCACTAAAATGAGTAGTAATCAGATACTCTAGTACTGTGGCCATAGGAGAGATGACAAAGATTATCATCTTCCCCTTTCCCACCCACCCTCAATCATAGATAGCAAGGCTACATCATTACCTGTACTTTAATCAGTCTGTTTTGGCACTTCTCCCTTGTGGTGTGTCTCCCTTGTGTAAACACGATCATTGTTCACCCTGTACTACTGTGCTACCATTCCTAGTGTTGTAATCTGCTTCAGGCCCAGAAAGAACTGTCATTTTACAGGACTTTGCACCACTCAGAAGTGAAAACCTCAATTGGGTAAATCCAGTAATGCAGCTGAAGCTGTGTGCTTGATGGCTGTACGGTCATGCTTTTAATTACCATTAAAATAATTGGCACTGTGGCTACTGAGAGGATGTGAGAAGATCAGAGGCTCAAGGCTGTTTCTCCCCATGCCTCGGGGGTACGAGCAGCTTTCAGTGTCTGTATAATTAAAAGCTACAATCTTTCATGTGTACAATAAAGAGGCTGGGGAGGTAGGGAGACTCTGGTCCTTCTGCATTTTTTTACTTATAATCAGTGACCCATCTCTCTTCTCCATTAAGGTCCTGGAGTCAAGAGTGTCATTGTCACGCTGCTGTGTGCTCTAGTGCTCTGTCTTATGTCTAAGGATCTCAAAGTGCTTTTCAAAACTTAATTCAATCTTGAACTGGCTAACTGCCACTGATTTGCTGCTAGGATGCAATGCAGGATCATTATATAGAAGTGTGTCCTGAATAGAACTTTCTTGAATTGAACACCACAGTTCACTTCCATTTCTCCATCTTCACCAACAAGTTGTATCGTGTCATCTCCGTCAGACTTGCACTTTTGGGCTCATTTTCTGTTTTTCCCTTGTGTCCAAATCCTGATCATTCATTCTGTGCCCTTCTCCGCCCCCCCCGCCCACTTATCTTTTCATATCCAGTTTAAGTTCCTTGTCCTCTGTTAAAGCTCAGTTCTACTCTGCTACTTCATCCCTACTGATGTTTCACCTACTCTGCCTGCCTTATTGAACCCTTCATCACCTCCTCCCTCCTATTCATGATTCAGTTTCTCACTTCTTGTAGACAGAGTAAACACTCACTCCTCCTTTAGGCACCTGCTCACTGTTCACTTCTTTCAGGTAGCCATCTTAGACAGAACATGTCTAAGAAGCCATTACTAAATGCACCAACTTGGTACAGGATATTAGACTTCGGTGCTATAAAATTAATTGTATAGTTCAGGGGTCAGCAACCTTTCAGAAGTGGTGTGCCGAGTCTTCATTTATTCACTCTAATTTAAGGTTCCACTTGCCAGTAATACATTTTAACATTTTTAGAAGGTCTCTTTCTGTAAGTCTGTATAACTAAACTATTGTTGTATGTAAAGTAAACAAGGTTTTCAAAATATTTAAGAAGCTTCATTTAAAATTAAATTAAAATGCAGAGCCCCCTGGACTGGTGGCCAGGACCTGGGCTGTGTGAGTGCCACTGAAAATCAGCTCACGTGCTGCCTTTGGCACGCGTGCCATAGGCTGCCTACCTCTAGTCTAGTTAGTGACAAGTCATTTTACAGATAGGGAAACTGGACACACACTTCCTGATTTCCCATGAACATAGCAGGTGCAAAAGAATGCAGGAGTTGACACTCCAGTCCAGGGTTCTTTGCATTCAAATAGTCCCTTCCCCTTTCCAAAAAAAACCAGGATGGTATATTTTCATGTGATTTTTTTCCTTCCTTTTCAGCTACGGGAACTGGTCAGCATGTGCATATACCCTGATCCAGATCAGAGACCTGACGTTGGTTATGTGCACCAAATAGCAAAACAGATGCATGTCTGGACCTCCAGCACTTGAATCATCTGCAAACACTCTCTAAGAAAAGCCATCACAGCTTAGTCTTACTTGAATTTTTATTTCTCAGATGAAATCGACAGGTGCCTAGTCAAACTCAAGTGAGAGAGTTGAGCACTCGTAGCAAGATGCTCCATTATTTCTGCAGGTTATTTGACAAGGACTCTTACCAGGTGGTCTTGCTTTAAAGTGAAGATTCTATGAGGTATTGCAAGCATTTTTTTTAAAAAGCCAATAACATGTTACAGATGTAGATCATAAGGGTCCTTTCTTAAAACTGTGTGTAATCTAGAATAGATTATATTAACAAGGGTGTCTCATTGAGCCTTTGACACACCCCTTTATCTTAACTGTAATGTGAAATATTGAAATAATTCCTTCAGTGAAATCACTTTATACTAATGTAAGAATTGCAGTAGATTTTGTGTAATTCGTATAACTGCTACTTTGCCTCTTCTGCACATGGTTAATAGCAATTTCAGTTTTTAGTTCATATATTTTTAAAGCATTCAGCTATGTGTTTTATCCCCTCCTTTGCAAAAACAGGAAGGAGGGACACTTGTTTGAAGATTTTTTTTTATCTGAAAATTTAGAGTGAATATTTTGCTGATGCATTTATCTGTTAACTTGGTTATAGACAATGAGGTAAGTCTAGCATATACCTGAAAAGCATTGCTTCTACAAGCAATGCATCTTTATAAATGTATTTTCCCCTTTGGCATTAATCTTGTTAGGCTGAAAGTCTATTATAAAACCAGTGTTACTCTAAGCCAGTTCTATTTTGGGGAAGATACTTTTATCAGATCCAATGGTACTTTAAATAAAATGTAAGGAAAGCAGTGTTTTAAAACCTTTTTCAATCATCGTAATGATATTATTTACATTTAGCATGAAAGACCAGTACTTTGTGTAATTTTAAATAAGGTTCAGCCCATGCTTATTTAACTGTGAAAGCTAATTTATAAAATGTGAATTTTTATAAGAAACTCAAGCTGATTTGAAGGAGACATCTTGTTTAAAAGACTAATTTTTTTTAAAGACCTAAAAATTTTCAGTCAACTAAATTCATTCATTGAATCAATGATTTGTTTCATTAGTGACAATGAAAAGTATTCACTGCTTTAGAAACCAAACTTGCGGATTCACGTTCAAGTGTTTCCATTTCACCTAACTGTTCAGGGGAACTGTTGCAGTTAACAGTCTCAAAGGACAACATCCAGGGGAACTAAACTTGTAGCGTTTCTTCTGTGTGAGGCAGAGTCCCTTGCTATAATGTATGTTTGTGGGTGGCAGTTGTTCGTGTTTAAATACAGCCTGTGACACCTTACTCTTTAAAAAAAAATTTTTTAAAAGGCGTTAGTCTCTTGGAAATAAAATTAGGGTAAGGGCTTAAATACATTTATATGCTTTGAATGGATTTTTTAAACCTAATTCTCACTACTTAAAGGAAAACTGTAGTGCCCAGTTAAACTCCTTTCAACTGAATTTCAAAATATTTAGCTAAGGTTTTAAACCTAAAGATATTCATTGCTGTGAATGATGCTGGTATCACTTAGATGCCATTTTACTGATACTTCCTGTTAGGAAGTCCAGGATATTCAACTCAGCATGAGAATGTAGGAGAGAAGCCAGAATGCTTCCTCCATTCCCAATGCTAACATGTTCAGAAATGATCAAGAAGCCAGATTTTTATTATATTTAAATATAATAAAGATTGTCACCTTTGTACTGCAGGTTTCCTTTAAATTATAGTGGCAACTACACATTCATAGACATGGTTGTGCAATGCCTCTGTTGGTGTAATGTAGAATAAAAGTTCTTTGACTGTCAGGAAGGCTCAAATTCCTTGAGTGTTTTGATAAGTCTGGTCACTTCCTTCCTACATAAGATCTATTAGTGCTTATAAGTAAATGTATTTTAAAAGGTAAATTTTTGCAACTGTGCATTTTTAGATAAATAAAACCATGATTTACAAAATAAACAACTTCCTTTGTAAAAAAAAAACTATTTGAGTTCAGTGTTAAGGAACACAGTGTTTTGTTGCAAAATGACTAAGTCCAAGTCTCAAATTGTTCCCCTAGAGTGTTTAGATCCCCCAAAATCAGTTTCACACTGTACATCAAACTTGTAAGGAAATACACTAAATCTCAGTTCTGCTGACAAATTCTGCCTTCTAAAAACAATGTTTAACCACTTTGCTGTTGTACAGGTTACAAACTATTCTGACTCTTCGGTAATGGGTTAATTTTGGGGGGAAATACAATGTATAGCTGCTGTGTTGAAACAGAAAAGAGAGAGAAGCCCCTGAACTTAGGACTAGCAGAAAAACCTGCCACCACTATCTTGACTACCCAAAGTACAGGTAGCAGCTGATTAATGACAATGGTGCTATCCACTCAAGAGGGAATGGCTCAACTAGCTGAACATGAACTTCAGACCTCTGAACTTTGACTCACTCATAGCTTACAACATGTCTGATGACTGTTCAGAGAAAGATCACAATGAGATGGTAAGGAATGGTAAATCAGCCAATCAACACAGAAAACCAGAAAAACTCAACCCAACGAATTGGTCAGAACCCATTTATTTACTATAAATTGAGGTTTATAAACCAGACATGGCTAACATGTAGTGTCACTAGAGTTTAGCCTAATACTTCAGGAAGTGTCCATTGTTTGTATGGTTTCATCCACCACTTCAAGTTCCAGGAGAGCCACATTTTCTGTGAGAACAGCTGTAGTTCCTTTTTCACACCTGTACTTACCATACCTGTTGAAAAGACAATCAATGAAAGTTATAGAGCAGCTCCCCAACATAAGAGAATTTTCCTAGGGTTGAATTCAAACAATGTTTTTAAAGAGAGCTTCTTGGATGTTCACTTTAAGAAACAGATTAATGATGAGTTACAGGAATTCTCTCCTGGACTTACATGAACAAGTTCCAGCTCAGTGTCTCATCCTATGCAGGTTTATAATGGAAAGTCTAACAGATGAGCTGTGCAGCTCACACTATGCAAGTAGAACTACTATGAATAAGTGTGGCTGATCAGCACTGTACCTTTCCCTATTGTTCGTTTTAAAGAAAGATGAATTTTTATTTCCATTCCACTATTTCTGCAATAGTATGTAAGATTGCACAACCACATTACACCTTGTGTAAATATACACATTGCAAAATCTTTCAACTGCCTGCAGGGGCTGTGACTCACTGATTAGGCAATGCAGTGTGCTGGGGTGACTGCTGCATGGTTAGCAGTTAAACTTTCAGCTTGTCTCTTACCCAACTAACTGCACACACATTTGCCTACTTTGGAATTTCACCACCTCTGTGCCTTGAGTATTCCTAAAAGGTTCTGTTAGTTCTCTGAGGGCAATAATGAAAACTGCACTGCAGAATAATACTTGGGTAGGGTGGCTGTACTTAACTAATTTCTCAGACGTTTAAGTTCAGAGAATTCAAAATGCATCAGCTTTGGCTTTGAAGGAAGAAAGAACAGCAGCATAAAATGGCTTGTTGTCACCATTTGTAGTTTCACACACAATGTGGTGAAAGGAGGGCTATGGGGGCGGGGGAGGAGGATCTCTCTTTTGCTGTGGCCTGTCAGACTAGGGAGCTGGAGAACATAAATAGCACTAAGTTCTAGGTGGTGAAAACGAGCATTGCTGAAAACCTGCAACATTTGTTCCCCTAAATTCCTTATCTTATTTGCATTTCCCTTTAGAGTGAAGACTTTTGGTTGGGCCAAAGTTAACCACAGAACAATTGACACTCCCTCCCGCAATGATTTACAAAAAAACTTCTGTTTTAAAGGAAATGCTAGTGATCCAGAGAGTGGGTTTAAAATCAGCAACCCCATGCACAGTGTATTCTCCAAACATGGGTGAAGCCCTTCCTCTCTCTGAGAGCAGGAGCTAATGGTGGTAGACACTGAAAAAGCAATATCAAAATATACTGGGAAGGGTCTGACTGGACAGAGTGGACAATATGCAGCTTCAGAAATACTAACCTTTCGCCTTTTTTGTTGGCCACATCATAAGGACGGAGAAAATCCAACTTGTTTTTGCTTATAACACAGAGATCTATGTTACTGCCGGAGCCCAGATCATTGAATATGCCAGCTGAGATGGCATCTCTCACAAGCTGTTTGGCTTCCTCTTCCTGGAGGCAGGGGGGAGAGAATAAAATAAGGCTTGTCTAGTTTAGTACCTCCTGTAAAGGTGCAGCACAGTGTAGTTAGAAAAGTTCTTAAATTGTCATTGCATTTAAATAAAAGGGAAAACTACTGATCTAATGTACACAAAGAGCAAAATTGTTAATGATCCAATTAAGGGGCTACTTTCTCGAGGTTACGGAAGTGTGATTCAAGAGGATCATTTGCCCTATGACCTGAGACAGTACTATCAGATGGAGATGTACATTTCTGTACATGCCCTAAGTTGTCTCAGAAGGATAAAGGTAGAAACACAGGCATCCTCTTTATAATACAGTATTGTGAACCTGACCAATGGTCAGCTCTCCCCAGCTTTCCTGTCATGAGCCCCATCACTGGTACATGTCAAATCGATTATAATGTAGATGCCAGGGTGAACACATTTTAGAAACGAAAAATCTTAAACTATGAAGGGGAGAAACCGATGTTCATAATGATTTAGTATCTTCCAGACCTTAAATACATACATGTACAGCAATCTATAATGCAAGTTTCCCTGTAATGCCCTGTGTAAAACACTTGCATACTCATTCAGTTAAAGACTACCTTGAGTAGAGACTATTCAATCATCCTTTATAGTAAGAAAATGATTTGTATATTTTGCAACATAGCCAACTTGGATTGCAAAATTTATTCTGCTCATCTGAATAGCTGCATTACAGGGGAGCTTTGATCTGCACTGCATCATAGCTAGCTAATGTTTTCAGATGCCAGTATAGTGCACAGGAGAAGAGTATTAAAAGAAACCTTGATAAACACAGAATTTGAGAATATAAAATTTTATAGCAGGAATGGGAGTATGGCCACTTTTCTGTAAATTCAAGTGTGTATGTTTTTGTAAATACTGATTGATTGTTACAATGTTTCAATTTAAATGGACTAACTACTAGTATGAAATGAATGTGGACTACATTTATACTTTTATCAGTAGTACAGACACTCTACTGTGCAGTTTCATTAACTAGTTCAGAGTTAATGAAGCAGCAAACTTCTACTCCTCTCTAGACTTGGATATTCTAGGAAATGAAAGATGCTGCTTATTTCAAGTTGAGGAAAACCACCTCATATCTAAAGAAAATTCCCATGGTGGCTAAAATTATGCACTACTTTTTTTAGTCCTGCATAAGTTTACAAATGTGTATTTGAGATACAAACATATCCCTTTGCATAGGATTTCTAATGCTCAAAGAGTTTTGTTCTTGAAATGCACACCATACAGACACCTGCCTTATACAGTTTCTCAGAGGACATTTGAATTGTTCTGTATTTAATGGAAATTATCTAAATTACCTTTCAGACAGACTGCAATAAATTCCATGCATCAGCCCAATGCTTGCCCAGTGTTCTAAGCAAGCCAACCTCCCCCACGAGCACATTACAATAAAATCTATTTAATTGTATACACAACTACAACAAAACCCTTCATTGAATAACTGTGGTATAACTGGCCTCAAACTATGCATTCTGTACAGCAAGTTACAGCCTGAAAAGATTCGCATAATTGTAGCTTCTCTGTAGCAGAAAGGGAAAGCCTATTACAGCTACATTAGCTCCCTCTACAGATTCAGCAAGGGAAAGAATGAGGTTTCATTTCAAATACAAACTCCTAACTGACAATCCCTGAGGAGCTTCAGGGATGTTGCAAACAATTTTGGAAGCCATTAGGTATTGTGAGACAAAGGAGAATCCACAGCTTCACATTGTAGCTGAACATACGGCATTAAAATTGTATTGAGGTGACAAAGGTTATATTACTGGTAGAGTGGTTCATCAGCATGTTTCACATACATCCAGCAAGATCTGGAAAAGGCTCACAGTTGGAAAAAATGCAATCCCTAGCTGAAATTTAACAGATGTCTCATGGCTCACCTTCTCTGCCATTCATGATCACAAAACATCCCTGTAGTAACTACAGCAGTTGCTTTAAAAGATAATAGTAAGAACACTATATATAACATTTCCTTATTCCAACCTGTTAGATCAGATTTAACAAGCCAGCCCTCGTCAAATCACAGCTTAGGATCCACTGTTCCCTCATGCTTGGGGGGGGGGGGGAGAAGGGGGGAAGAAGTGGACTAAATACCCACCCCCCAACACACACACACCGCATAACACCACAAGCAGCTGTTGTACTAATGCTCATTTATTTAGGAAAAGCCACATAAATGTTAAATCCGTGAAACACAACTCTGGGAACCAAAAGAGCAACTGATTGGCTTTAAAGTCAAAGAGATTAAAAAACTCGCAAAAAAGATTCAGGTACGATTCAAAGACTGACCATGGTCTCTGAAAGACCAAATAGTCCTCAGAAATTAGACAATCACTGAAGCCACTTCTAAAAGATGTTCCCTCATTTGGGCTGACTTTAAAATTGATTTAAATTTTTTTTTGTTTTTGTTTCCTTCCATTGCAGGCCTGGTCCCCTCTAATAACTAAACTGTAACTGGAAAGATTAAGCCACTCCAGACACTGTTGGGATGAGATGATGGAGGCGGGCTTGTCTATTACTGCTTGGTCACTCCCCCCTCACCCTCAGAAGTCACTCCTGGGGAGAGGAGAAGAGTTTGCAAGTGTCACTTAGGCAGCAAAAATTCATCTGACCATTGATAATCAGCTGGTAATGTATAGGGTTTCTTGCCCATAAATTCAATGCTACTTGGTACAAATGGGCTGGATACACCAGTGTATTAAAAAAACAAAACCACCCAGATACGAAAATGCCCACTCATGACGAAATGAGGCAAAACGTGATTTTTAGGTATTAAACACAAACAATTTAATCTCCTGCAGCAATATATTAAACCTTAAGGCAGTGGTTCCCAAACGTTAATCTGTGAACCCCTTTCACTAAAAGGTCAAGTCTTCACAACCCCCTCCTAAAAATGAGCATTTCCAGGGATTTTCTCCTATACCCGAGTATAAATTATAAAAGCAGTGCTCTTGGAAATAGAAAATTTGTTTTTAAGACATGCTTATTACATACTGTTATGAAAACGGCAACACGTTTCCAAGATCTCACTTTCGTAGCTTGTATCATTTTGAATAAACCTGTTATAAGACAAAGCTCCTAGGTTTCATCAAGGAGTATCAGATGTGAAACAGCATGAAGGTATTTAAGAATCCAATTCAAAGAGTTCCTCCTACACAAGCATTCAGGTCTTGAGCAGTCCAGGCAAACAACACGTTACAACAAAGCTTAAACTTCTTCATAATAATTTTAGAAACAATACTAGCTGCCTATTTAATTTTAAAAACAGCAAAAAGTATCTACCTCCTTTTCCATTTCTTATAAGGAGTCTTGAAGTGTAAATCTCCTCAGTGTGACAGATCTGCATGCTTTGAGCTGCTTAGCTCATGGAAGTCCAGGGGCTCTGGGCTGCCCAGGCCCCTAGGGACAGCTCTGTCCACCATTAGGGCATTTTTTTCCTGAGAACCTCCCTTAACAGTTCACAAACCCAGTTTGGGAACCACTGCCTTAAGGCAACAAAAGAAAGTACTCTCTCTCAATGGCCAAATACTACTTATATGAATACATTATGTAAATTTATACTTATCAAGGGGAAAACATTACTTAGGACCCAGTCTACTCTATCAGAACTTTTACTTAAGTGCTGGTTCTAGGATTAACTTCAACTGGACTTTTGTCTGAGTAGCACTGCAGGATTGGGCTCTTTGGTGTGTAAATCTCACCGTCTGAAGTTGCTATAATTACACATCCAAGTATACCATTATAACCCCCACTTTTATAATTTACTTCCAGTGCATAAGATCAAGGAACATTTTTTAAAAAATTATTATTCTCTGACTTGAACATACATACCATGTTAATTCAGACTGAAATTTAACAAAGCAATACTAAAAACCAGGACTCTAATACATGTATAAGAAATTCCGAGTCCCCGTTTTATCCTTCACTCACCAAGGTGCAAACATGTCCAACCCTATGGCGACGTAGAGTTAAACATGATGTACAACCAAGGCACAATGGAGCAACTGAAATCTGAGTCTCCAAAGTTACCAGTTTTATCCAAGCTCTTAATAGTTCATGGAGCAGTTTGAATATCTGACTTGCCATCATCAGACATCGGAAATGCATTGGCAAATTAGCTTCCAAAGCTGCTTTTGGTAAATGCAGCTCTGCTCACTTCATGTAAAGGCTTTAAACTTTTTTTTTTTTTTAAATCCTGCCACAGGAAATAATGATCCTGAGGGTGTGTGCGCTTGTCCTAGAATGTTTTCAGATTCAAGCAGCAGCTGCACAAGTACCAATACTCAAGTGCAGCTGAAGAGGATCCCCACAGTAGCTCAGCCACAATCATGTCTGTACCCAAGGCAGACGTTACATTCTCCAGTGACCCTCCATACAAGAGCTTGTTATTAGCAGTATTCATATTCTCACAGCTTAATTACGACATTGACCAAGAGGTCTGTACTCAGCCACAGAAACAGTGTGCTCTCTTACCTCACTCCCATTTTATCAGATGAAATCTTTTCAAATATATTCAACTGCACTTTGTGCAGATTCATCCAGGGGAACAAAACAGCAAAACCACATCATAAAAATTTCTGCACATCACTTCAGGGTTTTGGGATAGTGAATGAGGGTTTTTCTTCATTTGGTAAAGAATAATTTCATTAATTAGAATCCTAGCATGACAGGAACATTTTAGTACTGTTTATGGAAATAAAATTACACTTATTTGGTTACCTGGACGTTTACCACTATTTTACATGAATCCTTTTGTACAAGTTTTAAACAAACTCAAATGCAATTTAAACTAAGGAAGACATTACAGGCCACAGATTAAGGATAATGTCGCCACTTTAGTTCTCTTTGGCAACAGATGAGGCCTTTTCTATTTGAACGTAAAAACAACTGTGCTCAGTTTTAAATCTTCCTTCAGAGTCACCTCAGTCTCCTGGGTTAAAACGCACCACATGTGTTACTCTTAACAAAATATTCTTAAACCCAAAGTAACTGATAGACCAAAACAGTCTATTTGGTAGATGCCCTGTTATAATTAAGATCCTCTCAGAATATTAAATACTACACGACAATCATTTGAAATAATTCAGCCTATTTAATTAAATCTAAGGCACGTAATTAAACAGCACCCAAATGTGACAAATATCTTTCTCAGACCGTCATAAATTAAAAAGATGACCAAAATGCCCTTGTAAAAACTGGTTTAAAAAAGCCTGTTCCTGTGTAGGGACCCTGCATACAAAGGAGTGAGATTTTATGGTCAGAAAATAGGGGGTTATAATGGAAGTGCTGACACAGTCTTAACTACAGTGGCATGAATGAGTCACTGTAATAATTAATCTGAAAACCCCCTAAAAGTTCAGAATATATAAAAGGAGCACTTCCTACTTTATGGTTGGAAAGACCAAGCTAACTGGGAATATCATTCTCCCGGGTCTACACTGCTTCTTAAATGAGATTACAGTAAGAGTGATGTACTGTAATACAAGTCAGCTGTGACAAGCAGCACTTTATAGAGCTATCTGTTTGTCTCCATCACTACATCACACAGTGTGTCCCAGGACTCCAATGTGCAACTCCATTTACCACTGCATGACAAATGGGCAGCACTTGTAAAAGGCACAAAGAGGTCCAGCTCAGCCATGTAATGGTCACCACAGCTGTACCACGGTGCTTAAAGGGAACAAAACAGACCCCCAAGTTCATTAAACTGACCAGTAATGGATCTTTCAAAACGTGCCTTAGGAATACTACAGTAAAGGCTAAAATAAATAACTCAGCATGGAAGGCTAATCTAAAATGGTGTTTGATAAATTATTTATAACGTAGACGATTGTCTGCATTTAATATTGGAGCTACTAGTAGCATCTTTAAAAGATGATTTATGTGTTGTAATGCCATTAAACTTTATATTGGCCCACTGCTAGCTATAAAGTCTGCTGAGATTTAGAGAATGAGTTTTAAACTGTCACTGCAACATCATAGTAGATGGAGACTGTATTAAATCTTTACTTTAAACCTGCTATCTGGAGAGTTGCATTTTGTAGACACTCAAAAACTGATAGATTACCTCTCTACATCTGCTACGGTGCAAGTCCCAAATAGCAAGGATAAGGAACTTTTCCATATTATTCTTTTATATGGCTTGAATCGAATTTCTCTTCGCACTTAAATGATTTTCAGATTTTGAATACAACCTTTTCTATGGAGCATGTTGGTTATGTCTATATCCAATTAATCCTATTTTTTGCTAAAAGCTTTTAAGAAGAATTATGTCTACTGATGTCTCAAACAAATACAACCATTGCAGCTGTTTAGAGAATATTATTTCCCTGATGTTTTGGCAACTTGACAAGCAATTCATACAGGAGACTTTTTTTTTCTCCAACAGATTTATATATTGTACAGAGGTTTTTTTTAATTAGTAATTTAGATTGTCACGAAACTGGAATGAATTAGTATTAGTAGATAACCAGCAATATCCTATTTTGATATTTAGCATATATGTAAATAAGAAATGCTCTAATAAGTTTAGTGTTTTATCACAAATCTGAAGGATCAGCATGCAGTACATTTTATACTGGGTAGAAGAATTTTTGAAATCATCATGGTGATACTTTTGCACTGGGATGAAATTTGTTCCATGTCCTTCCTGTACTGAAAAAGTAAAATATACAAACTACTTTAAGTGAGAATCTGAAGAGCGAGGAAGAGTATTGGGAGCCCAAGGACAGAGACATAGTAAAAAAATCTATAAAGAAGGCCTGAGAGTTAGGAAAACAATACCTCTTGAAGGACATAAGTGCCTACAGAAGGATAATTAGCCTTTGGAAGTGTAATCAGCAGACTGCTGTATGTGAAAGTGTGGCTATGCCTGTCTGCTGGGAGAAATTGTGTTGGAGATCAATAGGTGACTGGAAGCAACACTAAAATCTTTTGGGGAAGTCCAAGGAGACAGCAGAACCCAGATGACAGGTCTGATGCATCGCATTTGTATTAATTTTTTTTAAAGAGAGAGTTCAAAGCCAACCATTTAGTCTGGAACAAATTTGTTTGGCTACATTTTAAAAATAAACTGAGGGGGGAGGCACTGGGGTAGCCAACCTTCATAGCTCAGACGGTTTGAAAGTCCCAATCACCGAGCTTCCCATCTGATAGAGTTTAGGTGATGAATGCTATACAACATAGAAAAATATTGTTACAAAGTTATCATACTGGATCTCCAAATCAAAAGCCCATGCTTTGTTTTCATCTCACTTTGTTTAGATGAAGTGAGTGACCACTTGGGAATTGTTAAGTTTAATTGAGCTGCACCTGGTGCTGACTGTGGGGAGTTACTGACATTGCCTTCACATTATGTTTTGTTGCCTTTTCTTTCTCCACCAGCTTTTGTACATGCTCTAAAGGGTCATGAAGGAGTTGCTAGGGGCAGAGAGTGGCAAAAAATCCTGTAGTTTCAACAGTGCAAGATGGGGCTATTGCTGAATAAGCACATCTGGAGCATGTGGGATTGGAACTGGGGCTTGTTGAACACTGAAGAAAAACAAGTTCACCTTAGCACACAACTGATCACAGTCTGAAATGTTTAAGAGAACGAGAGGTTCAAAGGGGCGTCATCAAGTGTAGAGGGATTCTGGAGACTAGACTCTAGGAGGTTAAGTTGCAGCTAAGAAATTAAACAAAAAGTAAAAAAGCAGAAGGCAAAGAGGATGTCAATTCTGTGACAGCACTAGGATGACGAGGGGACTAAGGAGTTGGACCATAAATTGAGACAACATCCAGATATTCTGGAATACATCACTCTCACTGTAAATGAACGAGAAGAGGGACACAGTAAACAGCTCCGCTTGTCATGATTAGTCTAACGCCACAAAGACGGGCACGGGAGGAATGACAACAGAGCACAGAGGGGAAGTGGACTTTCTTTGAAGAGAATTACTGTATATTTAATATGAAAAAATACTGCACTCAAATCCACTATATTCGTTTAAAGCCAGAGCACATTAAAGCAACTGCTAAAGTTAGCATTAAAAGAGCAACTGAAATAATTACAAAAAGCACATAGTAAAAAAGGAAAAGCAGCAGTGAAGAAAAGGTGGTCAGCGAAGATCTCCATGAGATCTCTCACTGCAAGATTAGTTTGTGTACATGGGAAAAAACAAAGATTTAACGTATTTTCTGCTTCTGTATTCAAAATGGTGCTTAGATGGGGCAGACAAGTGCCAGAAACAGTCATTAGTTTTCTAGAGTGTATAGAAGAAAGACTGAAGGACATTAAGGTAATGCCAGAATAGATTATCAAGAAACTAGGACAGGTGAAAAAATATATATGGACAGGTGAAAAAAAAATATATCTCGGAGTTCAACTGCTACTGTAACTCTGTAGTTGTATAATTCAAAGATAGGGGTGTTCCCTGCCACTGAGCTGAATTTCTCCCATACAGAATTCTGGAACTTTGTGATACTCAAGGCATACCTTTTTCTTAGGGCAAGGGTTCTCTGAATCCACACAAAGGTTTTACTTAGCTGTAGTAGATACATTTTTTAAAGTCTAGGACATAAAGAAACCTAAGAACACTCCAGCTGATGAGAGAATAATGGTGAATGAAGAGATCAAACTAAGAACTAACATTTTTCATATTTTGGATCAAGCTAATGCAACTATTGCTTTATTTTCCAATCCAGCTTGCAGCCTTTAATTAGAAACAAATTTGAAAAACTCCAAATTCTGAAGCATTACCACTTACATTGAGACTCCTTCCTACAAATTTGTGTATCTTGTACACATACCCCACTATGAAAATCTCTCAATTTTTGTTTAAAGCTCTGAGTATAAGAAGCTCAAAAAATAATAAATTATTAGACTTGGCTCCTTTGGCAAATTACAACTTATTGGAACTCTGGGTCACATTCGTATTTGGAATGATACACTTGTTATAAAATAAAAACTATCTTAGTTTTTCTGCAAGCTTTTAAAACAGAATTATTCTTGTCATTTTTAGGGTTACTTTTTTTTTTTTTTTTTTAAACAACTTATGTGGCTGTTTTTGAGCCTAGCACTAGCCAACACTAACACTTATCTCTCTGCTTAAGAAGATTAATACAGTCATTGCTGCTGGTTGATGTGGCTACCATCACCCATATCCTAAGTCACCACTATGACACACCAAATTAACTTAGCTATCCAAACACTTTTAAAAAGGAACACTGGAAAGTGCCTTCCAATTTGGTGTGGCTCACTCGGAAATCTCTCGGATCCAAATTCTACAGTATCTACTATTGAATTTATGCCACTGTCATTGTGGTGATATATTAACAGAGAAGTCACTTCACCCATCACCAAAGTGTACCTACTTCTGGAGTGAACACAGCATCTGTTTAAAAGGAACAGTACACTACAGCAATGAGGAATGACATCCTATTGAAACTACAGGGCAAATATGGAGTAGACAGTAACTAATTACCCAAACTGGATCTGAGCAGGGCATTGAGGCTAGTAGTCCTGTGAACACAGCAGTTTAATCTTTAATATTAATGTCTTTGATTTTGTACATTTAAAAAGATTGTGTTGTATGATGTGTGTTTGTATTATCTTGTACGTTATATATACCATGTAAATAAAATTTAAATATTTATACTATTTTAAACTTACCATTTTCTACTGAGATCTTTTCTTCAACAAAATAGACTTCTCAAAGTCCTTACTCTTCTTTGTAATTACAGTATTTTCATGTTTCATTGGTGCAAGCTCAAAGCCCAGACTCATCTCTACCTCCCCTGTCTGATATTGTACACCACACAAGTATAATAAACCATGTTAATATTTCATATCAGTGTGAAATATGCTGGAGTATCAGTTCAACATCTGCTGTCTTTAGGGTACTGGAGTCCCGCAGAGACACTTTCAATTTGTAATTGAGTTCTATACTGAATTAATCAGCAGTTTATCTTTTTTAGTAAAATAATGTCTTCCCCACTAACCTGGATTTACATTAACAATTTATGCCAAATTACCTGCCAAAACAAAAACTTATATGATTCCAAGATACTATTCGATAATACTGGTTCCTATATTTCATTCCTTACATGAAGAGTAGTACAATACATTGTTCCAGTGGTATGAAATCTTAAATTACAAGCCTCATCTTGAGTCTGTAGGGTTTCTGGCTGCTTCTGTACTCTCATCAACTATGAATTAACATGAGAACAGATTTAATCCATCACTTGTGATGTTCTGATATTCAGAGTTTTTAAGGAATAGGTTCTCAGAATGAAATGGACTTGTTCAGAGGTAAAAGAGCTTGATAATTCTACCACACTAAAGACTTTAGTTTGATAACCTGAAATCCTCAATCTGCGACCCTTTAGTGACATTTTGGATCTTAACTATAGGGGAGTAGAGAGAAAGGCAAACCAAGCACAGGAGTCATTTTAAGTAACTGTATGCCATTATACCCCATAGGAACAAAGTCCAGCAAGGACACCTCTGCCTCAGGTGAAGCACTCCATGCTCATCTCACTATCACCAAAAATGTGAAGAATGAGAGTGAAGAAAGATCAACATTTTATTTTAAAAAGAAAGTCCTAGGCCCTCTTGTAACCCTTTTCCTTTTAAGTTTCCCCAAATGCTTTATAAACCTTGTAAGTATTCGCTCACTGGAAGAGCGTCACCTCTCTCAGCCTAGTCTAAATTCTCCTCTGACCTTATTCCAATTCAATGTTCTTTGCTCATACAGAAATTACATTCTGCCTTCAAGATTCTTACTGCAGGGGCAACACTAAGGCATTGTACTATGTGAAATATTTCTCAGTACATTTCCCCTGTTCCACAGTTACAGGAAACATACAAACTAAAACAATTTAGACTGGAACATCTGCTCCTGAGAATGCATCAAAAAATAATTACCTGCCCTACATCTATCCTATGTGTTGTAAAATGTTCTCTAACATTCAGCACAGTTTGTAAATAGCTTGTCTACATTATTGTGCACAAACTTTGTGTTACCTCTGCAAAGATAAGGAAATTGTTTCCTTTGCCATGCAGCAGGGTCCAATTTAAAGTAAAGAATGGATGAACTTAGACAAGATTCTTGTATCTGGAAATAGTCAATATATAGAATGAAGAAGTGTTTTGGGTATCAGTGGTAACTCAGAAGAAAGTCACCCTTTAGGCTGTCTTCCATTTAGAAATTGTGCTTTGATATATGAAAAGAGCATATATTAAGAACTCCTCTCCAGTAATCCCAACCATTTACGAGCATATCTCGCTGCCAAGTAGTAGGATACATTTAAAATTAACTTCATATTTCCAGTTTTTCGTAAGTTCCATAATGGAAATCAATTCTTCATGAGAGTCCAAGCAAGGAGTTAAGAACAGAACCTGTCCAATATGTCAAACAGGAACTGAGTTAACATGTTTAAATAATTTCAGTTTAAAGGTAAGAAACAGCATGACATAACTCCTGAAAATAAAGGTTTGTCTGCACTAATACCTGACACCAGTCTGTGCAGAGATACACAGCTCCGAAGGATGGAGCAGTACAGTCACATAAAGGAAATCCAAATCTGTACTATCATGAGCTCTAGCAATAAGAGGCAGTAAAGACATTTACTAACAGCCCAATCTCTTGTCACCGTGTAATGAAATAAACAGGTCCACAGGGCACACATTTTAAGCACTTCTTTTTGTGCAGGGGGTTGGATTTTTAATTTTGTTCTGTTTTGTTTACTTGAGCTCTGTTTGACACCAACAGGAATTCAAGTATCTCAGGCAGGCTCTTCAGCTTAACTCTGATAGTCTTGCTTGATCTCTATTGTCTGCTGTCTGAGCGCAGCCAAGAAACTTCCCAGCAAGTGGTCACCTTCCCATGGAGTCATTAAACCTCTGAATTTCAGCTGGCGGGATTAGCCCGCAGACTTCCACACCTGAGCCCTATGGCAGGAACAGACATTTTGATCAACCATCACTAATGAATACAAAATCCATATGCAGCTTGTCATTGCTCCTGAGCATCAAGTCACACAGTTGCAATCTAAATAAGACTGATGAGACTACTACTGTTGATGATTAGAATTTTGACAGTCAAAAAAGCCCAGTATGATTGTCAGTAGTTAGTAAAAACAAATATTCAGCTACATATTGCTACACCCATGTTTTCCCCCACTGTCCACCAAAGAACTTACGAAATATTTTAATAATGTTTAATGGAAGAAAATGGCATGCTTTCACAATGGTGCGGAACTATGCCTTTTAAGTATTTTCATTTAAATAGAAAAAAATTGCAGTAAAGCCCTCCTTCTAAGAATATCAATGACTTTACATAAGCCCATTAAGACTCATCTTCCTCAAAGGAAGATAATATCCCCTTCTTACAGATGGGGAAACTGATGCACAGAGCCATTGGCTTCCAGGTGTTTCAGTGATCAACAGCAGAGCCAGAAATAGCACCAAGGTCTCCTGTGGATTAACCAACAGTCCATGGTCTGCCCTGTCCTGTACAGAAACACTCTTTTAAAGAAGGGGAATATGGTCAGGAGAATAGGTCGAAGGAAAAAAGAGAAATTTTGTCCATGGGCTTCAGAAAGCTCTCTTTCTCCCTAGGTAAAATGTTTGTCTGCACTTACTACTCAAATGTCAGACTGCACGGTCAAAAACACGTTCTCATATTTTTAGAATGATCCATTTCAGATTCTATTATTTAAATCCTGCATTTCCTCCTTAAACCCTTATTTGTCTATTTGTCCTCTGATCCTGAACACTAAATTGCCCTGCAGTCATGGTTTTCTAGGACTTCTGCTGGTCATCTTTCTAGAGTCTCTTTATTTTGGCTTCTCTTTTTATTGGTTCAATGAAATATTGAAGACAAAGCAGAAGCATGAGCAGCCTGTATCTTTGCTTAGTCAAACATGAAGCTTTTGTCAGGTGATTGAGAAATACAGGCACAGACAGCTGTATTTTAATCAAGTACTGTAATTTTCTTCCATAAACCTAGAAAAACTTCTCCTTCGAGAGAGGCAGGGTCAATCACCAACATTTATATCATTAAAATATCTCTAGAAATCCAATCACCACAAGGATACAGACAATTCAAAAGTTCCAGCACCTAATATTATAGGCAGAATTTATCCTAGTTCAGGATGGTTGCCATATCTCTTGATACGGATTTTTGAACAGCACAAACCATTAATGTACTTAAAAAAACTGAATGTGGTGTTTAACACCATGTGGTACTCCACAAAAAGGAAAAAAACTGACTAAGCTCACAATACTGTATTAGCTGTGCTGTTCTTCCATTTATATTATTTAAGGTAGACCTATAGCTACCCACATGACAAATTAAAATATTGTTCTACAGCACTCAGGTGCTTGGCATCACATTTTGAAACATCTACAGGCCTTCAGGGCTGAAAGTGTTCACTTCTTCAGCAATCTATAACAACTTCTCTAGAGGCAGCACTTGGTTCACAATGAAACATGACTCCATAAATCAGACTGCAGAAGTAGCACTTGTGTACGTCACTCTCCATCTTAGTAGTTTCGCTGAAGGATGTTGGGTAGAGATCATCTCTCAGCATTGCAACCAGAGAAAGACCATCACAGCTGGCATTGACAAAGCATGTACTACTCAAAACTGAAGACACACAAAGTCTATGAAAAAAAAAACACACATCCTGCTGGTGTTAGCATGCCTCAGGCAGTGGGAGAAGCTTCAGCAACTCATCTTCAAAAGGCAGAGAGCCAGGACTCTAGAAACCTGCAAAAATTGGCTAAGCCTGCAGTCTTCAATTCTTTAAGTTGAGCATCTTCAAAGTCTACAATTCTAACTGTAGGGCACAGCAGCTGCCACTGCAGATTTGATCCTCTTAGCTTTTGGCAGCTCTCAACTTGAAATTCTAGCAAAAGGATTTTTCCAAGTTCCTATTATTGCCTGTCATGGGTTTATAAATATTGTGCACTATCTGCTGTGGCATGGCTCTCATGGGACATCAGTGCATGCCAAAAGCATAACAGAATGAAAAACAGTTCCTGTTCTTCAAATAAATGCTAATTTTTTTTAACTGTGCTCACTCTATGTGTTTGGTGATCAGCTTCAATAGTACAGAATAGATATCAGAGGGAAAAAAGCTGATTGTCTTTTCCAGCAGTATTCAGCTGCTACTTTCATTAAGCTTGTTTAATTAGATTCCAGATGCTAATTTGCAAGTCGATACCAGAGGGTGCAGGACAGTTTGCCTTTGAATCATCTTCTGTGATGTGATGGTCTTGCAGCACGCTACCACCTTTCAGTAGCCCTAGCAAGATATTCTGACAATTAATGCAAAAGCAAGCAGCATTGATCTTGACAGAAAAATATTAATCTACTACCCTGTTTTAATGAATTAATCTCCAGGAATTTTAAATTTCTCATCATTGCAATGTGTTTTAGCAATTGACAATTTTTATGTTCATACCATATAATACAAAGATGTGCTGCATTTATATGATTTTGCTTACTCCTTTCTATAGAACTATCGTTAATATTTACTTTGGGTTTTTTAATCTTGTTGAACTTCCCACTGTGTACAGTAACCTAATTTTCAGTGTTCAAAAATGCAGAATTAACAGTTGGACTTTTAACCTGTTAGCCATATTAGAAAAGTGGAGAAGAATTTAAGTCTTAAAAAAAGTCCAATTGAGTCTTCTCAGTTAGCTCTTAGTTATTAGATTGTTCTGATGTGCTTATATCACTATTTTAATTAACATAACACAAACATAAAACCAGTCTTGAGATTACATATCAATTTCAATAAATTGGTAGACTACATTTCTACATGCTTGATACAATAGTGAATTTCTCCTGCCATTTAAGGTTGTGTATGAGACAATTAGGCTGACCTTTTTCAGTAAAAAAATTGGAAGTTTACCAATTTTTGGTGCTTTTAAAAAAAATGTTACACTCAAAAATGGCTTAAAAATCCAAGAATCTTGATAACTAATTGAAAATGAGATTTAAGGTTTTCTTTTCAAGACGGTGAAAAATTATGTTATTAAATTTTAAGAAGAGACTGTGCAGTAGCTATTGTTTCTAAGGATTTTAGGCGTTGTTGTCAATTCAGGAAGCACATGTTAAAAATACAGTTACACCGGAAACTGAACAGAGTAAAAAATGTGATGTGCCACTCTCACAATGGGCATTACACGGGCGGAGACTCCACCTTTACTTGATATTTAATGGATTTTTCTGTTAGTCGCACAACCTTCATGCTGTTTAAACGAAGGCTTGAGTTTGAGTGCCTAATTAAAAATATTCCAAATTCTGACAACATTGCTTATGCATTCTACACACTAAAAGTCCTGTCTCATTAGGTGCTCTCTGCAGGACAGCAGCTTTGCAATCTTGATCTTGTTTGTAATCAAAAACTAAAAAACTATTTTAACAGAACTATAACTACTTCATATGTAACATTCTGGGAAGTCTCTCTCTAGGAGTAATTTGAAAGGTGATCCATTTATTGCCCATTGTGTAATCTTTTAGCAAATTTAACTGGAAAAGCGCTCATTACTAATTTTTAATCAATTGTTAATCCACGTGAAGCTACTCCATAAGAAAATGTAACAGAATAAACCAACGCACTTAAAATTGTAAATTTAAATAACTTCAGATAGGAATTCAGTGGCATTATGGGATCACGTTGCTGAATACAATTGCATAAAGACTTAAACTCGTCTATAGCAGAGATGCAACACAGATTAGTGAAATCTGAAGACATTTATTGCAGTTAATCAACTTTCCATTTTGCCACCATATGATTCAGTTAAACACTAAATACCTTAAAGTAATATTATAGCTATCTTTAATGTTTCAATGACAATTATGAAAAATAACTAAATGTTAATGTCATTTTTAATGTACTTCAAACTCCCAATTTTGTATTCAATTCTCATTTTTTTTCTTTAACATTTAGAATTATTAATCAATTGCAACTAGAAGAAGCATGCATTCAAGGAAAGTTCGAAGAGATTAATGTGGTTTAAAGGAGGACTTGACATTACTGAGGCATTTTACCAGATATAGTCAGAGGAAGCGTCTTAATTCTTTTAGTTTTATTTTCATCAACAGTGTATCTGCAGACAACTGTGGATTTTTCACTGTTTTTTAAAAATCCTAGTATACTTTATATTCTACATAAAGTGTGAAGAAATGCTATACATAAATAAAAACAATGCAATGGATGTGTTCATAAACAGATATAATGAGAATGGACCATGTTATTCTGGCACATAATGTATCCAAAACTTGATCACGGCGCCACGGCTTTCAGCTTTTACTCTTAAATTATTACGGTTGCATAGTAACATGCATTTATAGATTTTTTCAAGTTTGGTACAGACCATCAGCAAAACAACTTATAAATGTTCTGATAACATCTTTTAGGTAGATCCTGAAGATTGGAATACACTTGTTATTCGAATGGCCACAGCCAACTTGAAATCCAGTCAGTTTCAAAAAATGAGTGAAAGGTAGTTTCAGGCACTGGCTTCTGCCTATTTTCGTGGTTTTGCAATCACATTTTCCTTTCTTTATAAGAATGTGAAAGACATACAAAGGGGGGAGGATGAGGAAATGACTATACAGGGGAAAGAGTGAAACTGATTATACAGGGACTCTCATATACCTAATGTAAACTGTAAACAGAATTATTTCTCCTCCAATCTTTCACCTGCATTAATCATAAAAGCTTTTGCAAGAATCAAATTAAAGAAATTACAGACAGAAGTATTGGGATTTATAAATTGGCTACGTCCATTTGAATTTTTTGACAGCTCCCCAATAAGCCAGCATACTACAGGGTGACATTGGGAGCAGGAGGGTTACTTTTTTTTTTTCTTCTTCATTAAACTAAAGCAAAATTCAATATTAGCATCAAACCCATTCCATGTATGCCAGTGTTTTGAGAATTACTGAAAGAAGAAATACTAAATTAAAAAACCCCAAAACATTCCTTACCTCCATGTCTGGTTTGTATTTATCTTCAAATACTGCCATTGCTGCCAATGATCCAGAACCTACGATAATAAAGTGAAGACATTTATTTCAATTTTGACGTAGCTGTAACATAACTGATGAATTTCTGTAGAGTATTTTTAGAAGAAAACAAGAGGGTCAATAAAACTGCGACACACCACAAATTTGACATAAGCTTATTAAAATACTGACCCTTATTTTACCACATACCATTTAAATGTCTGTTCTCATGACAGGTGACACTTACTTGAGTCCCAAATTTACCTCAAGTCCATACAGACCTGGTGTGGTCCTATTTTTATTAGTGTAAATTATTTACAGTAAAATGCTGAAGTATGAAAACAAAGTTATAGAAATGCAGTTAAACGAATGCCAGAGTATATATTTTCTGTCCCACTCCTGTGCCTTGCCAGGTTGCAGGGTGTAACGCTAAATACCAACACACTTAGAAAGAATAGATTGTTTTAAACAAGCTGCCCTGGGATAGTCACCTTGACACATGGAGACAACTGTACCAGCAATGGCACTAGCTGCTGCCACCAGGTTATTTTCCACATTTACTTTAATCAGTTTATTATACAGCATTTATTTTGAGCCTTTTTTTTACTTTGTACTTTGAAGAGTAACAGGAAATAGACAAAATGACAAATATGGAGCCAAGCATTTAACATCACATCTCTGATCCTTTCAAAGATTGCACTACATGAGTACTGATGCAACATAACCCCACTTTTCCTGAAGCAACGTAATTGCAGGCTTCACACATAAACATGCACTTCCTACACATGGACAAAAAGCAGCTCAGCACTATTTGAAATTTTAGACTTGCTTTGTTCAGAGAAGAGTGGATCTTTAGGAAGACATCATCTTGTCTGTACACGCCCCTGACAATATTTCAGGATGCTCTACTTTTGGAGAGTGAATAAAGTTATCTACAATTTTTTACTCCAATTAAAGATTTTTTTTGGCATTTATTACTTTTTAAAGTGTTTTGCATAGCACTATCTGTTTAGCTGGGTCACACAGAAAGCTGTATTTTCTATTTAAAATGATTTGTGTACATTGCTTGACCAGCTCAGTGGTTTAGCAAAAGAAAAAGACAGCGATTAAACAGTTTCAAATGAGGTATCCTGCTGATTTTATCCAGTCTGCTGAATGTATAATGAAAAAGGAGAAGCTGACAGTGACACTGTTGAGGAAATACAGACTACCTTATCTGAACCATTTAAGGAGGCCCAATTATAGATCAAATTTAAAGGGTAGAAACAGCAGATTTACAGACACAAATCAATGAACATGGTAATCCCAATGAATATGACAGATATTCCTGTTACAGAATATTGCTGTGGTTGAGGATCATTACCTTTACATTACCAAATACATCACATCTAAAAACAGTAGGATGCTCCAAGTGTGTACTTGCATTACAAGCAATGACTATTCATTTAGGCTTTGGAGCAATATGTGATTCCATTTTTTAACAGTTAAAACCGGAAACAAAAAGAATTTGAGGGACTGGCAGCTGAAGAGAACCATATAAACAGATGTGTCAACAGATAAAACACCAAAGAGAAGACATTTCACTGATTCTCTAACCAAAGAGAAAATAAATTGTGTTCTGGAACAGATATGGGACCCTGTGTATAAATGAAGATGCAAAAACAAAGCTAGTCTAAGTGAAATTATATGGAAAAGCAATTCTAACTGGAGAGATAAAGAGCCACATGGGGGATGGATCCCAAAACTATAGGTGCTTCCTTAATTCAGATAAGGCCCTCTGCAAGCAGGATGGGAAGCCTACTGAAAATACTAGAATCCAGTATTTTAGAACTGCTTGTACTAGGATCTAGGTGTCTTTCACGTGATTAACAGTATGACTGCATAAAGTAAAGTTTCCAGAATATAAGTGCAAAAGTAATATTTCAAAGAGAAGATTATTGTTCTTAAGTAATAACCACATAAGAGAAAAATTTATATTTCTTAATTTTCTAAAGCTTCTGCTAATGCTCTCCCATTTTATATACCCTTCTTTTGTACATACACTTCCTGTGTACTCCAATGGATCCACTTAGAGAAGAGGATGGGTAGCTTTCCCAACCATCCACTTATTCTACATAACATTTGTGTTGTTCGCTCTTCAATTACAATGGTTTTGCTTGTGAGCAATAATCTCAAACAAAGCACAAATGGAACACATGTAGTCTTCCGCTCCACCAGTTGGTTGATGAAAAGAGATTCCCAAGGACAAAATCCTAAGTGGGTTTTAAGCCCAAAAGGTTCAGAATTCCAGGATAAGAACAAAGCAAACTTTTAAAGAAAGGAAAGTCTCTAGTGTATAAAAAAAAGTTACGTAACATAATACAAACAATGCACAACTTAAATGTGCCTTAGACTTGCCCCTTATTTATAATGCTTAAGATAACAAATAAGTATTAGGTTTGAAATTCACATTAAATAATGAATTTAGTTTATCCCACACATAAGGAAGCTTTCAAAGAGGTGCTGACAGCCTGTAAAATTCTGAGACCTGTATTTTTACATTAGTTAACCTACATATATCCACAAACAAAGGAGGTCCATGAAGGTGCTAATAAAACTAACACAAATACAACGCAGAGCTTGAAGCGGGAGTGCAATGTTTCTCCACAAATTCTGAATTGTACGTCGAATTTGTAAATCCTGAGTATGTGTTTTATATTTACACTACAGCTTTATTGCCTAACATTTAACGAAAAGTGCCCTGCCAGGAGGCTTACTGCACAGCCAACAGAGTTCAAGTCTTCTGAGGATATGGATTTTTGAATGATGGAGCTCAACAGGGACTTTGGGTAATATCTGAAATTTATAAATTGTATTTTTATGCTTATACTTGCAACCCAAGAATATGGATGCATTTTTACAAGAGTAAGTAAATATATTCTATTATTCTGCAATCCTCTAGTAATCCAAACAATCCACTACTTGACAACACTGATGTGAGGTACTTTGGAGAGTGAGCTTGATCCATTCACACTAAAATGTGAATCAACTGAAACCGTTTAGCAAAAATGGCTTAAATTCTTGTGTACAAGATGATGAATTCAGCCATTACATGATCTGTTTGGCTGTGTATACAGCTGCAGACCTGGCAGAACTTCAGCTATGGACAGTTGCTTCCAAGTACAGCTGTAGAACTTCACTATCAAACACCAACTTCCCAGAGGCTGTCAAATGTATGAGCCAAACAAATCCACGTTCCAGGTATTTTGGATGTCTTGGGAAAGTTATATATTATGACTGCCAAGCAGGCAATAAAAATCCATGGAACTAAGTGAAAGCTGAACATCCGATTTTTCTCACTGCAATGCCCACTGAAATCACAGAAACACCAAGATCCTAAGGGACTGCGGGTAGCCTATTTGTATGTGAGAACCAAAACTGTTCTCTTGTTTATGTATTCTATATCCATAAACATTAATTTCTAACATGCATGCAGAAAGCAGTTAAACATTTTCTAACGCTAATGCTTGAAGAGATGTAAAAATCCTAACATTGCAAAATATAATCCATTACTGTCTATTAGTTAGGGAAAGAAACACAATTACTAGAAAAGAGACCAGGTAGGAGAAGTATTATCATCAGTGGACCAATTTCAGACAAAATAGAAGATATTACCTCACCCACCTTGTGTCTCATATCCTGGAAGTAACAGAGCAACAACAACACTGCAAATTACTAGAAATTCTGATGAGAACTTTAAGCAGGGGTCAAACTGGGCCAGTTAATAGCAACACAGTGAACCAGTGTGCTTCTCTGGTGGCTGCCCCTGGTGCTTGAGATTCTAAGCTTTAATTTTTAAAAGAGAGTTTCTAGACCTCATATTTGACAAATAACCTTCAAATGTGAAACAAATGTAATTGGTATAGTGAGGTCCGCAAGTACCCTGAAACAAGAGCTCTAACAGAGATGGGAAAGGCACCTATTCAGCTCAATGTTATATTAATGCTACAGACTATTGCTCTTATCTTTAAACTAGGTTAACCACTGATTAAAGTATGAAATTATGAGACAATCATATTATAAACATCAGAATAATCTATTGGTAAGTGGCACGTCACTTTGCATTGGAAGACGGCAGGCCAGAGGTGTAAAAGAAAACATCATTTTCTCTCCAATAAGACCGCTGTCTTTAAAGAATTAGAGACAGATTTTTCAAAAATTTTCAACACTGGGAAAAGCTGTAAGCTCCTGGCAGGTGAGTACTTTTAAAAGACTACCTACTTCAAGCAGGTGCTAAAATGGGAGCTGCGATGGGGTGTCCACCCCACACTTGCCCTGAAGGGGTTAATGGAGGCCAGATAGGCCAATTAACCTATTAGGCTGAAGGCTGAGAAGAGAGCCCTAATTAAGGGAGGCTCACGTGTGTGGGAACCAGTGGGATTTCTGTAAAGCCAGGGAGGTAAGCTGCAATCACTCCCTGGGAGAAGGGAGATATTTTTGGAGGCTACACAGACAGGTAGCCCATCATTGCTCCCTAGGATGAGGGAGTAGAAAGGCTGGCAAACCCCCGGGGTGGGGGGGATGCTGGTGTAGGAAGCAGACCAGAGAGTAAGCAGCAAGGCTGGGGACCAAACAGACCTTGGCTGCATGTTCTAGGGCCCTTGGGCTAGAACCAAGAGTAGCAGGTAGGCCCAGGTTCCCCTACCCAGCTCCGGGGAAATGGCACCAGCAGGGCAGTGAACGGGAAGCCTAAGTCACTGTGTAAGTGACAGACTTTGAAGGACTATACCCCGGAAGGGAAAACGTACAGTGACCTGAACATAAGGCTGAGTCATGAAGAGGCAGCAGCAGCAGCTTGTGAAGTGTGAGAGGGGCTGCAGACCAGAAGAGAGAGGCTGAGTAATGGTGTGCAACCACAGGAAGGGGCATCAGCCTCGCAGAACTAATCTCCAAATGGCCAGGAGGAGGCGCCATCCATGCGGTGAGTGGAATGCCCCATCACAGGAGTCATTGGACACAACTTCTTATGAAAATCTGGCCATAAAAACGAAAACTAGAAGGACGGGGGGCAAATTTCTAAATGCACAATGGCACAAAGGGAAAACCACAACAGTTATATGTTTGCCAACTGTAACAGCAACTTGGATATGTGGAATTCATCTAGGGTGACAAGATAGGACACAATGGGGGGGAGGGAATATTGGGACAAATTGTGTCCCGACCGATGTATGGGACAAATGCCTAAATATCAGGATGTCTGGTCACTCTAAATTCCTCTGGAAAGGTGTTCCAACTTTACATAGATAGCATTCAATGTAAAACACCGGCAGCTGAGGTTCAACCGCACTGATTAATCAAAAGCATAGCTGTTCAATTATAATAATTAATATCTCAAAGCCACTGAAAGGATTAATAAAGCACTGTCATATTGGGTAATTCAATTAATTGTTTAATCTCTAATCTCACATTCAACATAATCATATTACATATTTGCTTTAGGTATGTTTAACAGCATCTCTCTTTCCTCAGCTCAACACAGACATCTCTTAAAAGTGATTTGAAAGCTGCATAATTACTATACTTAATTAAAAAAAAAAATCTTCTAATGAAGAGCAAGTTTTTTAAAAGTGCATTGTCTGATCCATTTTAAAGACCCACACACTTCCAGATATGTAAATATTAGAAGCACAGCTTCAGTCAGAAAGTTTCATTATATTAAACTAGTTTTTATTTCTATGATCAATTTAAGAACTGTAAAAACTCAGTAAACATTAAAAAAAAATACAAAAGTATAGCACTTCCAATGATCTGTCAGCCCTAAAACACAGTTAACCTTGCACATGTTTTCTGTAAGCATCATTTTAGGAAGATGCTTCTTAAAGAATTAGTAATTAACCTAACAGCTAAACAAGTAATATTGTAAATTGCTAGACATGTTGAAACATACAAATAAAATTTTAAACTAAGATTTGAGAGGTTATAATCTGTACTAAAAGTTTTTTAATCTGGTAATTAATATGGACATGGGACCTAACATTTCTGAGGTAAAAATAGATTAATTTTTAAAACTGTTTTATGGAATATGGCATTCCATTAGAATCTGCCACTAGGTTAAGTAGTAACTGTAAGTGTATGGACTCTTGTAATGGAATTTTAGGTTAGAATCACACAGAATATAACTTAGGAGTTTTCAAATTGTCTTAGCAGTTAACTTTCATTTTAAAATTTCAGTATTTGCACTAAAAAAAATCCAGATGTAAATTATTTCCCCAACCCCTCCCATTTCATAATTAATTGCAATGGCTTTTTAAAATCAGCTTAATAGATCTTTTTTAGCAGAACTTTCACTGCAGAGAACTTCCTAGTGCTTAACAGCAGTCCATTTTCAGCACCCAAGGACCTGTTTGCTACCTCAGTCTGCCACTCTGGAGGAGGTGTTCAGCACTGAGAGAGTAACATTTAGAACTTTCTAATCCATCAGTGTCAGGGCTCTCTGACACGGTACTTATTCACACACACTCATTGTTATTCAATTTGCTGCTCATTCTAGGTAAAAATTCAGTGCTCTCCACAGCCCCATTGATTGGGATCATTTTTCAATCTGGTTCCTGGCTCAATGGCCTAGTCTCTCAGTGGTACTGCTTGCTCTGCAGGCCGACATTGCCAATGCATGAAGAGCTGATTTATGAATATAAAACAATGTTGGTATCAAGGGACTAAGTTCAGCCACTAGAGACCACTGGAATATATCTTACTGCTTCCGAAAGCTGAACTACAGACTTCAAGCAGTTTAATTTTATGCATGTATTTATTATAAGTCTTGGCTAGAAGCTTTCCTAGACAAGACAAGCAATCAGACAATCTTGCATCGTTTGCTGAAATCCAAAGTTGTCCTTTGTCAGCATAAATAGTTTAATTTGATGCTTTCACTCCTGAGTAAGCACTGAGTTTCTTTTAAACCCTTTCCAAAGGAAGACGCTCTGTATTCATCCACAAAAGTACTTTCACCACTCACTACAGAAAAATCCACTTTGCCCTTATATAAAATGTACCAGTTAATTTGTCATTTGAAAACGTTCTTTGGCGTTAAGTGTGACAACTTACATGTTTTTCTTTTTTAAATTAGCAGTTACACAAAACAACAAAAAAACCCTTTAGTTCCAGATGCATCTGTAAAGAGAAGGGTATAGCCATCTCTACTACAAATACTATGCACGTCTCACTCAGTGAACCAATCCCTATAAAATGGAACCAGTTTGTAAACCATACAATGTGTGCGCCTGTTCTAGGTATTGAGCAACCAGCTGGAGCAGCGTAAACTTGGTTTCAAACACAAAGTATACGAAGACAGATTCATACTGTGCCATTTTTCAAATACTGATAACTGTCTTTGGGGTGTAATGAGGTATCAAAGTTCCAGCCCATTACCCCAGCTTTGCACCCATCAGCCATATAATTACTGTACCACTACTCTTGACTTTCTCTCTCCCCTGCTTAAAGGCAGCCCACCCCAAACCAATCAAATCTACCACTTCCTGCCAAAAACCTTGTATCCCACCACCACTTCCTTCTGCAGGTCACAACAGCACCGCAATCTCTAGACGTTATTTACACATTGCTACTATACAAGCTTGAACCAAATTTTAATTAAGCATGGAACCTGTCTGCACAATGTGGACTGGACAGTGGGTAGAAACCACACATTTGGTGCTCAGTATGGTAGGATACTGGATGTTCTTTGGATTACTTTTTTCTTATGCTTTTAAACAAACAAAAGATCTGGTACATGAAAAAATGAAACAAGTTTAAGCAAAAGAGAACTAAAATGGCTAGAACAGTACGTACATCTTATATGAACTGCTCCTGCTAGTTTATTTTCTTTAGTCAGAATCTGTGACCTATCTAGAGAAGTACCAGACTTTAATGCTTTTTAAAGCAAAGTTCCAAAAAGAAACCATATAGATAAAAACAGATTATATTCCTACACCACTGGTTCACTAATCAAATCACTACCTATTTGCATTATTTATGCAAAGTACAGTAATTTATGGTTTTATATTTGGTAATGTATTGGTTTTAGAGCACATTATAAAATACAAAACCAAATTAGTATTAATTTTTTAATTCTATCAAGAGCTAGAGTAGATCATGACATCACGTATAATACAACTGTTTCATTAATTTTATATGCTAAGTAAATTTATCAGTTTCTAAGGTAATGGCACCATCTATTGGTCTAGTACCATCTTAGCAGAATATCTAAATTAATCAGAATTCACATTACGAACAGCACAATCCTGCTAATTTACTGTTTTACTTTAACAACCTAAAAGGCATTTAAAACCCTAATTGCGAAAGGATGTGTATTATAAATAGGGATGTGTTAGATGTTAGTTTTTTAAAAAATGCATTCTCTTTGTTTAATATATTAAAATCAGTTCTTAAAGGCCATAGTCTTTCAAGCAATTACCTTGTAAATGGATGTGTATATATCTCAGGCACTAATGAGAAATCATTCTCAGAAATGTTTGAGAGAGGCATCAGAAGGAAAGCTTTTGTAAGTTGCCTAAAATCAGCTTACATCAAGGAGTTTAGAAAGTATCTAGTTTTCACTCACATGGAAGAAAAACAAAATTAAAATTACACAAAAGTAACAATGAATTGTAGTATTCTCATGATCACATTGAGAAGAATTTGGAGACACAAAGACACCAGAAATGCTTTTATAATCCAGTCAATAAGACACTTCTACCTGTGTTCTTCAATTCTAAAGAATTAAGTAGAATGCTACAACGCCAATAAAAATAGCCCTATTATTCCTGAGAATTCAGTAGGGAATAGCATGGTGGACAGAGCAGAGGAAAGAGGATGGCATGAGGGTCAAATGGATTGGTAAAGAGTAGCTCAATTAACCACAATCCCCAGTAAACATCCATTTTATTAGCCCATCTATTCGCTGAAGTGGCATTCTGCAGAATGGGCAAATTATAACTGAGAAATTTATGGATGCAAATTAGATGATAGAGGGAGAGGCATCTACTGGAGTAAATATCCTAAAGTGTTATAACACCTCATCCTGGACAGGTGTACCCCCCCAGACCTCCAGGGAAATATCAGTGATCCATTGCTTTGGTTGTCAGTGTTTTAAAGAAGCAGACTCTTTGGCCATTGAGGTCTGAGTCCGCAGCAACAAAAAAAGTCATCCTGTTTCCAGACATAGTTGTTGTAGAAGCCAATTTTAAAACATTCTAGCTAGATGGAAGTTTTTACTGAAGACGGCCCTTTAAAACTTTGAAGAATATGCCACAGAGTATTTTATATGATTGATCTGAGGAGTCTGACAAGAAAAGCCTGTGTAGAGGGCAATGAGTAACCTAATTTTAATTTCAGTTCAACTTTCTCCATTTAAAACTTACTTAAAATGATAGTAACCATACTAGAGAAGGACAGATTTAAATACTGTAAATCAGGGTGTAAAACTCCTGGCCGGCAGGACAGATCCAGCCCACTTGGTATATTTATGTGGCCTTGCACATTACGTTCCGATTCTGTAGAACCTACACTTTCATTTAAAAGAAAAGCCCTCAACCTCCAAAATAAGGCCAAGAGTCAAACGATGGGAAGTTGACTTCCTGAGTCTGCAGACAACCTGAAATAATGGCTCTAGCAATGTCAACATCCCCAGCGACACTAATTTCAGATGAGCATTAACTATATAGCCCAATCATGACACTGTACAAATAATTTACATTTCATTACTTATTTAAATTGCAGTCTGATAGATAATAAGGATGACAACTTTTAGTTACTGGCTAGAGGCCATATTTTCTATATTTGAACTTTGTGCAAACCTATTAACATACTCGGTGTCTGGTGTGGGTGCAGGAGACTAAGTAGTCCTAAATTTATTCCACAGACCATAATTCAAAATAGAATTCAGCACTTTCCAAAGAATGAGTTTGACACTCCTGCTATAAATGCTCACATAGGAGAAAGAATAGGTGAAATGCTGAGATACTGAGATTTCTGTTGCTTTATCTTCAACTACATTTCCATGCTATTTTCCTTCCCGTAACAAAATTACAGAGGTTATAGCCATTATGGCTCACCTGCGAGTCACAGAGCTTGTTAAATACTACAGGATTCTGAACACAGGGGTCCTCTGGACATGTCTGAATAATTAAAAAAATTCATCAATATACCTAGAGATAAAATCTTGTCTGGATGACTTGGATAGACATCTCAAGGCTTCCTTGAGGGGCATAATGTTTATTCTGTAAGTTAGTATTCCCAGATAACTTTCTTTAAAAATAATTCTAGTCATATTTAAAAACTTGGGCTCCAGCCCAAGACCACAATTAAATAGCCCTGTAGCCTTAGTCAGCTGACACAGGCCAGCCCTGGGTGTTTATCTGCAGTGTAGACATACCCTAAAAGCTAAGAGGATGTGCTCTAATGGCAAGAGCTGTTGATAGGTGGCTCAGATTTCCCTGGATTCCAATCATATCTGAGCAACTGTGTAATCGTAGAAAATTCATTTGACTCCACCGTGGTGTCCCCCTTCTCCCCAATAAATAAATAAATCAGCTGTAAAACAGAAAAAGCAACAGCTTCTCTGATAAGCAGGTGCCGTACCCAAGCAGGGCTTTTCTAGGCTTTGTAAAAAAGGATGTAAGGACTGGATGGCAAAATGCCTATAAAATAAATACTTTGCTATACATCCCTTTAACTTTACTTATATTTGGTCTCCAAGATGCAATGGTACTTAATTCTTAACTCAGGACACAATTGTTGTTTTATAGTTCCCATTTTCAGTGTTACATTCTTTAGTTTGAAATGAAATAAGATAGAAGGTTTCTGACTTTCAATTTTTTTTCCTGGTATACTTCTCTCTCCCTCTCTAAAGCCATGGATTTTTGAGGGTGATCTTTCAGGTCGATAGGCCCCTCAAACATTCTGAGCACACAGGCACTGTCACTGGGTGTGCACTGGCCATCTAAGGCAGACTGAAGATGAAGCATGACCCAATCCTGGCTCAGTGTGGAACATGGGCCTTCTGGGAGATCTAGTCTCCAGAGGAATCCTGGGAATTGTAGGGTACTGAAATGCATGGCGAAGCAGTCTAGGAGAGGGTATTGACAAGGGCTGGCCCAGAGACCTGGGAGAAGAGAGAGGAGTTCTGGGAAGGGGTAAAGCCTGAGAAGGAGAAAGCATGAGGTAATGCACTAATGATGTGGATAGCAGGCCTGCTGCGGGCATCTGTTTAGGGACCGAGATGGGGGCTTCCAGCAAGGGTGGGAAGAAGTGCCCTGCTTCATTCCCTGGTATCAACAGGGGTGAGAGTTGTGGTCCTGGGAAGGAACTGCTTAGACTGGGGAGGATCAAGAGACTGGTAATCTTTTGACAATGGGGTAGAAGACAGAGCTTGGGGAGGGCCAAAGGATGACATAATATTTAGTTTGGACTTTTCTGGCTGCCCTAGAACAGGGTTCTCAAACTGGGGTTTGTGAGCCCTCAGGGGATTGCAAGGTTATTAAGTGCGGGTCATGAGCTGTTAGCCTCCACCCCCAAACTCCACTTCGTCTCCAGCATTTATAATGGTGTTAAATATAAAAAATGTTTTTTAATTTATGGGGGGTTGTCACACACACACTTGCTGTGTGAGAGGTCACCAGTACAAAAGCTTGAGAACCACTCCCCAAGAAAGAGAGAACATTTGCCTGGTCAGAGGGCTACATTACAAGAAACCCCCATGCTCATCAACCTATCTACCGAAACCTCGAACCTCTGCACCAGCCAAAGGGAGACTACTGACTCGTAAAAGGAAATGAGAGCCTGGATGATGGGATGCCAAACTAGGTAAGTGATCTTATTACTAGTGCCCAGCAAATCTGTGGATATCTGCTTTATATCCATGGATGTGGACATCTGCTGACTATGTTTGAGAATGGTGGATTGGATGCAGATACAAAGTTTGTATCCATGCAGGGTTCCACTTATTATAGACACTTTTAGTGTATGTTTTATAAAAGCCTATTAAGTCTTTGCTTTCATGTGGTCCTCAATGCTTTATAAGATTTCATATTTAAATAGATACTGCACAAGGTAAGAGATAAGGAGCAGACAGCCCAGGAGTGCAAATCTGTGGGGAAAATAGGTTTTGAAGAGCGAGGATATTAGGTGCACACAGAGGGATTTTGTTCTAGGTGCAGGAGCTGCATGGAAAAATTATTAGAAGTTATGATGGCCAGAGTGTGAGGAGATGTATGACATTTGAATAAAGTTGACTACACCAGCCTTACAGGTCATTTTCCTAAAAATTAAACAGCTTAAAGTAATTATGAGGACTCATCTAAAATGCAATTAAATGTATATCATTCTTTTCAGACTACAGCGGCTGCAGAAAAATACTATAAAAGGGTGGAATATACAGCAGGGTTGAAGCATCTCAAAATAGTAACAGTTAAATGACTTGGGGTGGCAGACTATAAGGCCAATTACTGACACCAGAACTTCAGTGAACACTAAAGGGAGGGACTACTTGAGAATTTCTGTTCCTTATCATATTCAGAAACTCACATTAAACAAACTTTTATCCTATCAAGACAGGCAAAAGGCTACACAGGGATCACTTCACTAACCACTGAAATGCAGCCACTTCTCCGGAGTGGAACACAATTGCTATTTTGCAGTGTAGAAACACTTCACAAAGATTTCATTCAGACACTGAGTGAGGGATGTTTACTCCACTGAAACTACCAGGGAAACAAACATGAGGAAGAATGTAGTTACCCAACTGGAATTTGGGCAAGACACAAGATTAGTAACCCAACTCTTACAAATAGAGCCATGGATTCTTTACTTCAAATGTCCAGTAAACAGGAAGAACAGTACAGATTCTAGGTGTCAAGTCTGCTGAGGAATCCATGTAGCACATTATCTCACACCAGCTCTTCTACAACTCACCATATTTTTTTTGGCATGAGAAGCCACAGAAGTGTTTTTGAAATGTAAAAGGAAGGAACAGAACCATGAGTACCTTACAGAGGCTCCTTCTTAATTCTGAACTCCTGACACCACTTATGAACCACAGAATTTAAATTTGTAAGAAATACAAGCACAAGCATTTCAGTTAGCAAGCAGTGTTGCAACATTCTTCTGAAGTAAAGCAACATTACTCACCCATAGTAACATAGGGCAATTTGTCAGTTGATCCATGGGGATAGATGCTGTAAAGATGGGGTCCAGAGACATCTACTCCCCCTAAAACCAGAGCAGCACCAATGTAACCTTGATACCTGTTGAACAAAGTACAAACATGAATTTAGACATTGATAACACATGCACTCCAAAAATGAAAGTACTTTTTCATTATTATAACAGGTTATTATTATGAAAAGGTTATTATATATTATTATAACAAGTTGTTTCTCCTTGCATAATAATCTAAATGTCTCTCTTTCAAAAACATGCCCGGCCTATCAGTCAATAGTAAATACAGACCCCTTATTTGGTCTAGTTAATCTGTCTTTTAAAACACGATACAAAGAAAATAACTGTTTGGCTACCTATCAGGAGCGCTCGGCAAATATTAGCAAAATGTGATAACTCGAATTAAGAAAAATTAACTCTAGTGTATAGAAAGGTACTCTAGTATTAAACTGCCATCGCCTGAAACTGGAGAATTAAAATGTTCAGCTGCAGGAAATGTCCTGGATCTCTTGAATGGCACACTTGTTGTGCTAGAGCACTACTATTCTGTGCACACCCTTTTTTCTTTACTAGAAAGATAAGTCAAAAAGTTAACTTTTTCAGATCTTACTTGAAGTATCTTATTCCTCCATTTGAAACAGGTTTTTTATTTTATTGGAAAGAGTTTAAAAACGCATGCCCACCTCCACTTTTAGTCTTTGGTTGGTCCAAATATCAGCACTGCTTTTAATGACTGTCACATGACAGCCCATTGGAACAACCAAGCTGCCCAACAGCAAGCTGCCAACCTGATGACCTGAATTACTGTAACTCATCCTGACTCCAGATCACTTGGTTTCATGGAATTTTTTTTCCCCCCACTTCTTCCATCCCAGACTTTAATTTTCTGGGAACTTTCCTGACTGCTGGAAACATTTATTTTTAATCACATGCACATATTTCATTCTTTCACCTTCCACCCAGACATAATTTACTTATGCAAAACACTTTATTAAAACAACATTGACATGGTTAAAGGGATTGACAACACGCCCTCAGTCTGTTTAGCCTGGAAAAACTGGTAATGTGGACTAAATACTCACTCACATAAAACATAGCTTGATTCTGATGGCAAACCCATCAACTGAAACTATTTTAGGATGACTGCCCTACAATTTCAAAGTCAAACATTATATTTTCTTTGCATGTCTCCCTCCTTCCCCTTCCCCAAACAATAACCAAACGTCTTCGGCATACTGGCCACCTGGAAAATCTGAGGACACTAGCCTAAAGAAATATTCAATATCAAAGTGACAATGGGTGTATTGATTGAATTAATTTTAAATGGAATAAAAACACATTTTAAATTTAAATGAAGATGCTGCAGAATTCCCAGTCACTGGCAAAATGGTTCCTCATACTCTGACTCCTTGCTGCATAATTTAGATCCAGTTTAACAGGGCTGGTTGTACAGCTGTGAGGAAGGTTACAGCAAAGAGGGAAAACATTAAGATCAGGAAAGCTGTACTTTGTACGTTAGTTTTAGAGGACTGTAGCAAATGTCTGAAGTGTCACTTCAGGGGACTAGACTATATAAGTCAAGAATAAGTTTCTATTAGAGGCACTGTTTCAGAACCTGATCATTCAAAAAAACTCTCTCAGCAATAGATAATGCTACTAAAAATACAAACCTCAGCTATTAGGCCCTTAAGTAATTCAGCAGCTAATTGTATCCTATGGAGTGTGCATAAATACCTAATCTACCTTTGTATCTCTTTGCAAAGCTATATTTAAGAGGACAAAGTTGTAGGGGGAAAATGGGAAATCCTAATGGTTTTGAGGGACTTTGTATTTTCCTCTCCATCATCCTGTCTCTGCCTTCACTGTTTGGCTGGGATAAGTGATCCCAACAGATCAAGGGATCGTTGGACTAGCAGTAAAGGAGGGCCTAGTATTTCAAGACTGTTTGTTTTTCCAGTTTTGCCTCTGACCTTAGATCAAGTTATTCAACTTCTGTCTTATTTTCCCCATCTGTAAAATAACAGAACACTGAGCTACACTGTACCTCATAGGTGGAGGATGTTTAAATAGTGCTTGTAAAAATCTGAAAGCAGTCTTGTGTCAAAGGACCCATGGGTGAAGGGTGCTTCTGAGGTGTCATGTTGTATTGACTGCATAAAATTGTTGCATTAAATTGTAACCACTTTGTTTCAGTCCTCTGATATAAGACTATGCTTTTAATTCACCAAATATAATGCATGAAATGGAAAGACAACTCAGATTGTTTCTTTGCTTCTGTCTGACAAAGCAAAATGAACAAAAGTGCATGGCAGTTTTATGATATTTATATACTTTCTGACTTCAAGTCAGTATCTGCAAGGAATTTGCACTACTGTTAATATCTCTGTTTTAAAAAAAAAACCACACAGAATAAGAGAACATTGATACTGTATTCACCAAAAGATTGAAACTATAGAAACCTGCCCAGCTGCCCTTGAGTTAAAAGTAAAATTGCCAGCTTTAGTAAAATTCACAGTCTGATAGCATTGGCTTCACTTTTTAGCTGGTTATAAATCTGAAAGTAAATAGTGAAAATACACTTAGGCAACTCTGCCTTGGCTACAAAGGCTGTAAAACATATTTATGTAGTTTACCCTGAGGGAGGTTGTGTTCATAAACCACATTCCCAAAAGTTAAAAATGTATCTTCCAGTTATCCATTTCTCATAAACTGAAGCTTTATCCAGTGCCAGCATTTAAAAAATGTAAGAGTGAATTCATGCAGTTACCTGAAAAGCATCTGTTTGAGCATTCGGTTAGCTGTGACAACTCTCGGAAGCCGTCCAGTAGACAAGGAATGGAGCTCCAGATTGGAAGAGATCAGCTGAGTTGTCATGTCAGTGTCTGCAGCTGTCCCAGCACCACAACAACTGGAAAACATTTTTGGCAAGTTACCAAGTTAAAAAAAACTCTTAAATATATTTAATTAATGTCCCTCTTAATCATTAAAAGTGGAACTGACACTAACCTACCATGAAGTGTAAAATAGGCAGTGCTACTACCAAGGTGGATACCAGTTATTCAGACAGATAAAATTAAGATTACTTTATTTAATGTGTTAGATTTTCATTGTCTCCTCCCCTAGTTTGCTTTGATTTAATCAAATTCGCATAACGGTTATAGTTTCCTGTCCCTTTTTAGTATACAAAGACAACTTGCATGCATTCAGAGTTAATAGGCATGTTCTTTGACAGAAAGAAGTCTTTCCAATAGCAACTGTAAGGTAGGATGTTTCACTACTTCCTATTTAGATACACTCCTGCAGGCTTTTTCAACCTAAGCATTACAGGCTTATGCTGGTGCAGGAGAAAACATTAAATTGACAAGATACTAACCATGAAACTAGCTAACCTATTTTCATTGTCTGGCATGAATGACTGCCAATAGGAAACAAACTGCATTACTGGTGAAATTAACTACCATTTTAACATGCTCATTTTTAATCTGAGGTGTACAGTTTACAAGAATCAACACTAAACTTACATTTAAACTTTACTTACTGTAAAACTGACAGTTTTAATACTTACTAGATATTAGGAGAAATGAAGTGTATTTTTGAACAGTTCTTGTCAGCAACAACCATCCCCTCAGTTGCTCTTGTATCTGCTCCAAGGACTATACCATCCTACAGAAAAGGTGAGATGCTTAGAATCAAACTTTGACAAGATTTAACATCATTATACTGCTCACGTTACAGTAGTCTGTAACATGCAATGACAATGACCACTGTCACTGCCTGCAATTCTCACAGTAATGTACCCTCCGAGAGAGAAAAAAATGGTAAATACTGGGTTGTAGAAAAATTTGTAATTGACACAAGTTCCCATAGGACCAAAAAGGCTCTGCCACCATCAGACATACAGCTATGTAACAGGAAAGGGCAAGTACGCTAAACAGAGCTTGCGAGTGAAGAGAGCTGACAGAGTACGTCAGCAGCAGACTGAATGCAGTATTCAGCAAGCAATGTTCAGTTGAGGAAGACACTTGGCACTTTCCAATGAGGTGACTCAGGTTACTGGACTTAACGGAAGAGGTAAGATTTCATGTTCTTCTCCAATTAGTTTTCATACAGTGTGCATCACCACAGTATCTCTTGCCAACTGAAGGAACAGCCAACCCAGATTACAGGCCACCTGTTGCCACAGCAAGTGTGTGGAGTTTGGGTTTTAAAGTGCAGTGACATAAGAGACTAAAAATTACATTTCATCTCTAACTTCCAGGTAAAATATGCTCTATTTAGAGTTTAATGCATGATTATTCCTAAGTGTGAGAGCTGTACAGGCCATCTAGGACCTAATTCTGTTTTCCTTCATCATCAGAACTGAAGATTTAGCTGACTGATCTCCTGATAAACAGCAAGGGATTATAGAATGCAGCTCTCTCCTGATGTATTAACTCCACAGCCCCACAAAGAACTTATATGAATCAACAAACAAAATTGGCAGAAACACACAAAGCAGAAGTCTTCCCAAATTCACTGAGGGCAAAAATCCCTTATGCTGGTAACCCTGGAAGAGGTGAAGAGCTGAGTCCATTATAAACATCTTCCTGTGACTCTTAGCTGCTCTGCACTGCACTCTGATGGTACAGTGATGAGTGCCCTAGGACCACGTGCTGTAGGGAATGAAGTAGATGAGCAACCTAACCTCACCTTGAACACAACTCCAGCAATGGTGGTGCCCGTCTTCCGGGCTGCAGGGAGCCGCAGCCCCTTCTTACTCAACTCTGCCTCTAGGAGCGCGTTCCTGGAGCAACGGGGGGAGCAAAAGGGAGCATAAGGCAATATGGCACCTCCACCAAAAGGCTTTCATCTTCCTACACCTCCCTCACTAGCAGGGGAAACGATCCCACAGCAGGCCCCCGGCCCAAGCCTGGCCCCACCCAGCCCTAACCCCAACCCAACTCCCTGCACGCCTGGCCCCTGCCCAGCGGAGCCCCCCGGATGTGGGGGACGATACACTCCCCTCGGCTGTGCCAGGCGGGGCTGCCCCAGCGCTCAGGCTCCGCAGGCCGGGCTCCCTGCGCGGCTTCCCGAGCCCCGCTCCCCGTCTGCCCGGCCCCCCCTGCTCTGCCCCGCCCCGGCCTCACCGGGCGCAGTTCTCGAAGCTGAAGCCGCTGCTCGGAGCCTGGAGCACCGACACAGCCGCCATCTTCCCGCCGGGTGACTCAGCGAGCGCAGGACGGGGAACTACTTCCGGGTCACCGCCTCTCCCGGCACCCCGGAGAGCCCCGCCCCCCGGATCCGGAAATGCCCCTAGCAGTCCCCGTCCCCTCCCGCAGTGTCTCGCTCCCGGCGCGAGCGCGCAGCAGAATCGGGGCCGTAGTGCCCGGTGCGTTCGGACAGCACGAGCCGGGGCCTGCGGGCGCCTTGATGCGGCTTCTGCTTTCCGAGCCCGTGGGCGCGCGGGCCGCGTTGACGTTTTCTCCTTAGCCGCGAGCGCTAAAAACTGTTTTGTTCTGTGAGGCCGAAGGGCTGAGAGCCCCGGGCCGCTCGGTCCCGGAGCGGGAACAGTCACCGCGAGACTCGGGAGACCGTGGGTCAGTCCGGGCCGCGTCGCCTCTTGTGCTGAGCGGGGCCGGGCTGCGGGACTGGGGCCACTTGGCCCGGACTAGTCCTGTGATTTGTAAACTGTTTCGCCAGGTTTCTTCGCCTCTTTGATGCTCGGTCTCTACAAATACCCTCCCAAGGCAGCGAACAAGAGGATGAGCAGAAACAGCCCAGTTAGGCCAGTCCTGCAAGAGGCCGCACGTGTGTTTTGAAGTAATGTCTGCGCACACGTCGGGTGCTAGGAATTATGCTCTTCCATTAAGGAAACCCAGCTGAAAAACCTGGGGCACAGCTGGGGAACTATTGAAAGACTTGTCAGAAACAGACAGGAGTGGAGGAGCTTAGTCACTGCCCTAAATGACAGAGGTATAATGGGAACATTACCATGGTGATTAAGGAAACAGAAGCCGGTCATGTGGCTTGATTAACCAACCAAAACAGCTTACGTTTTGAATATCAAATAGTCTCAGTGAGTTACTTTAGAATGAGCAGCCCTAAGAATGATGCACAGAAATTATTCCATGAATAATTTCAAATAAGTACATTTGAGACAATCATAGTCTGTTCGTGGATGGGGCAGAGCTAGAAGATAGTGCAGTAACTCCTCACTTAAAGTTGTCCTGGTTAACGTTGTTTCCTTCTTGTGTTGCTGATCAAGGAGGGAATGTGCTCATTTAAAGTTGTGCAATGCTCCCTTATAATGTCGTTTGGTAGCCACCTGCTTTGTCCACTGCTTGCAGGAAGAGCAGCCCTTTGCAACTAGCTGCTGTGGGGGCTTGGAATCAGGGTGGACCCTGCCCCTCCATCAGCTCCCCTAAGTTCCCTGTGTGGCAGCCCCCCCAGCAGGCTATCAATTGCCTGCAGTTCAGCTGTCCCTCTCCCCACTGCTGTGTGCTGCTCGTGCCCTCTGCCTTAGAGTTGCTCCCTGGAGCCTCCTGCTTGCTGTGCAAGGGGGTGGGGGCTAATGTCAGGATGTCTCCCTGCTCCTGCACCCTGCTTTCCCCTTCTCCATATAGAGCAGGGAGTGGAGATGGATGGAGAGAGCTTGGGGCAGCAGCTGCTGTCTCAACTTCCTGATCCACTTTAAAAGACAGTGCATTTAAGCGTGGATCAGCTTACTTAAAGGCTCAGTGTGCATCTTGCTCTCTCTCCCACACACAAGGTGTGTGTCTGTCTCTGTCTGCTGTGCTGTCTCCCCCGCTCCTGTTCATGCTGCCTTGATGAGAGGCTACATTAACAACAATGTGTTAATGCTTGAGGGCTCAGCCCAGTGCTAGTTCATCATTTAGCAGCAAGGCATTCCCTGGGAAATGTTCCTGCCTTTTCCACCCTCTAACTTCACCATCTCAACCAAGCTTCACAATCATCATAGCTGTGAAGAGTATTAAATTGTTTGTTTAAAGCGTATACTGTGTGTATAGCTATATAATAAACAGGTTTTTGTCTGGAACCTAACCCCCCCCCCCATTTACATTAATTCTTATGGTGAAATTGGATTCACTTAACATAATTTCGTTTAAAGTTGCATTTTTCAGGAACAGAACTACAATGTTAAGCGAGGAGTTACTGTAAAGGTGAAAGTTATTGAATACATTATTCATCATGAATTATTCTCCCTAAAAACAAACCAACAACTATGGATGATAAGACATATGCTGAAGAAATGTTGTTCTCTGAGGTGTATGCCTGACTATAGGTGTCGTATGCTACAGGCTAAGATCCTGATTCCTGCATGTGCTTAACTTCACTACCATGAGTAGTCTCTTTAAAATCAATGGGATTGTTTATGGTAGGAAAATTAAGTACATGCATAAACATTGTCAGGATTGAGACCTAACTTGCTGACGTTGTAAACCTTACCATGGAGCCTGGTCCTATTGAGTTGGGAGCAGGATCAAGTGTGAAACATCGGAGGTTATCTATCTGGAGCTGTGTGTGTCCAGTGTGTTGCGCTCTAAATAGGTGGAGAGCTGAAGGTTTCAGAGTGAAAGATAGATCCAGTAGCAAAGGATTGGCCACCACCATGTAAGGCCTTTCACAGTGAGGGAACCGAAGTAAAGGGACAAAAGAAGGGTGATTCTGGAGGTATACCAAAAGAAAAATTATTTTAAAAGACAAGGCAGCACAATGTTCACGAATTGTGGGTGTGCATCATAAATCCGGTTTCATGGATGGCACGTGACTCCACCATTTGGGGAGGCTGCGTTCACCTGCACTGCGACCTGCCCCCAAAGCCTTCCCATACTTAGCCTCCTCCTGCAGAAGCTCTGCCGATGCTTGACCCCGGCCCTGCTTAGCCCCCTGCTTGAGGCGCCCCAACCTTCCCATTGGCCGGCCAGCTAGCTACTCATCTCTCATGTGCGCCTCCCATGCGGATGGAGCGGGGACAGGAAGAAGTGGAGCCTTGGGGGAGGAGGACAAGTGGGAGTGGGGCTTGGGGTGAAGCGCAGGCAGGGCACCCACCCTTTTGACAGCAGTTCACTCCAAAGGTGGTGAGCTGGCTGTTTGGGAAGCCAGAAATAAATGTCTGGTTTATTTGAATATACCTCCAAAAAAAGTATTTTGTTCACCATTTCTTGCCTCATCCTGCTATCCCCTGCTTCTCACCATCATCCGATCCTGTCTTTCACCCACTCTCACCTGCCTCTCACTTTGGTAAAGACTGAACTACTGGAGCTCTGGCCTCAGCAGCCACCAGTTGCCACTCCCAAGGTGGGGAGGAAAACAACTGTGCCTGCATCATTAAATTTGATAAATTTATGAGTGGGATTATATGAGGGGGTTGCCTGCAGTAGCAGAGAACTGGACTGGATGACCCAAGAGGTCTCTTCCAGCCCTATGTCTAGCTTCCTATTTATGCAGAAAAGGAGAAGGGATCTATACATCTGAACATTCTCACCCATATTAAAACAAAATACAGGAAAAGCCACAGGTAAAGCCAAGAGAGAAATTTGAAATTATAAAAGGAAACAAGTGATCAAAGGGGGCTCTGGAGCTGCTTCTAGAGACAGTCAGTCCAACCTGTAAAGTGAGAGCAAACAGGATAGGCACATGAAAACCATTGAGTAGAGTAAACTTGATTCAGTGTTAGACCCTGATCCTGCAAAAACTTGTATACACAGTGAGTCATCTAATTGAAGTCAATGTAACTACTCAGTGCATAAAGTTAAGCAAGTCTTTGCTGAATCAAGGCTTAAGACTTCCAGGAAATTAACTCTATCCAAGTGATTACTTGTCTGATGCTGCTTTAACCAATCACCAGCTCTTGAATTTCTGATACTGTTGTTGGTTTTGGAGAAAGCATCTGGGGTTATTAATCCAGCTGGGATATATCAAGCAAAATAGTCTCCAGAGGCTTTTTGAAAAGGAGAGATGGTAGAGCAGTTTGTGAGACTATAGTGGGGTGGATAAAATACTATCCTCATCTGTCTAATTTACATAGTTGCTGTCCCTGTATGGTTGTCCCTACTGGAGTTGCTAGGTGTTTGCTAGCAATAAGAGGAAGGAAATTGTGGAATGCTGAGGCTGTTATTTGGTGGATAGACCTTGGTCTTGTTTTTCTCTGTTATGATTTTTATCATGTTGTCCTATAGGTGACTGTTCTCATTTGTTAAATTTGATTAACTTCTGTGTAAGTGTTTGGGAAAATGCTTCCTGGCAATGAGAACTGACTACAGAAAATGTACACGGTATTCCTATCCTATGTGAGAGATGCACTGGTGTTTGTGGCTAGATATTTCTGCCCTATTGAGCTCATTTTAGCTCTGTGCGAAACAAAATATTCCAGTTGGTCAAAACTCCCTCAAAGGAATGTCTTTCTCTGGACAGAAGACAGTATCATTAGCAATAGATTAATGTGACTTCGGAAGGCATTACTTTTCAATAATGTTCCAAAGCTTGTTTGTCCAGCTGGCTGTTGGTCTGCTGCTTAACAGAGCTGCTTTTGCTAGTCTGCAACTGCTATATGTTGAACGGCATTCAGTCAGGAAAGTAACTGGATGGGCTTGGCATTGGTAGCTGTATTTGTATGTAACACTCAGAATGTTCTGTAAACCTCAAGTGTTACTCTAAACCCTTTGAATTTTCTATTCTACTAAAAATAAAAATTAAACTATCTTGAATTGATGAGTATGAGTTGTACAGGCCAATATGTTGTATGTTTGCCAATGTGATGCTGGATTAAGTCTCTGATTTCTATATCTACAACAAGTGCCCTCTCATACCTCCCAAGACTTGCGGTTCTTGCTTCAGTTGTTGCCAGCTTTTTTTTTCCTCCCTCCCTCTGTCTATTTCTTACTCAATCAGTGTGAATGAAGAACTTATTGTTTAGCTTTAAAACTATTGTTCTTCTTTCAACAGTACTTGCTAAGAGATGGCCTTTAAGCTAGGAAGTATTTAGAGCTCACTGTGCTGTGCTGAATGTTTAAATATTAATCTTCATCTAAATGCAGCTGTGCATGTGAGGCTATTAACATTTGATGAGGCACTTTACCTTGTCTCTACCGGTTCAAAGTAGCAGCAGCCTAGCTTCTGCAGAGCAGTGTAAAGAGAATAGTATGTCCAAATGTGGTGGTAGCCTTCTTGACATAGGAGAGACTTGCGACTTTCTAGTATTTAGGACTGACTCTGCTGTACTTTCCTGGAGTTTGGTGTGTGAAGGTGGTTTGAGACGCGTACATCCCTTCCAAACAGATGAGAGTGGGTGTGGGACATAAGAAATATAACCTTGATCTGACTTTCCTAGAAAACTAAATCCATTCCACAAGGTTTGGATTTGCGATAGACATGCTTAAAAGAAAACCATTTCCCCCTGTTGTTGAGGGGGAATGCTTGTTGGGTGTGTGAACTGACAAAATGAGCCCTGTAACGAGCACCTCTACATCACTCATGCCTAGTGAGATGTCTAGATCAATAATGAGTTACTAGAATTGTTACATGAAATGAGTTTATTTACAAACCTAAAGACATGAGTGACAGTTCCTCCTTTTGGCAGGAAATGAAGTATAAATCTTGTATGTCAGTCCAGGCCATTGCTGAAGTTTGTTTACTTAGAGTGTGTCCAGAGGAAGGTCTTCAAACAAATGGCCCTGGGCTTGACTGCGGCATGTAGAGTACAGCCTGTAATTGGATGAACAGACTTTTACTGAGTGGGTCTGAATAACCCAAGTATTTCCTCCAGCGATAGGCTTTGAGCACCTACTGACTGACCACCTAGTCCTATAGGAATTGAACTTCTAATGTGAAGCTGGAGTTAAGAACAAATCATTAGTTCCCCAAGAAATCTATTAAAGGTGACAGAGGGACCAGAGAGAGGAAGCAAAGAGGAATGCATTAGTCCATGTTATGAAGCCAGAGGCACACTTGAACCCTAGGGGATACAAATGCTGACATTGTTCTAATCTGAAACTATAGGAAATATCTGCATGACCTAAACTAGTGGGGGGGTGGGAAGAGACTTGTGAAAAAACTTAGTTTGCCTCTTCTGCTAGATCAGGAAATATAGAATCTAGATTATAGTCAAGATTTTGCTAGTGTCTGTTTGTTCCCTTAGAGTGTCTTGTTACCTCTCTCTGCCTTCGTTCCCCCATATTTTAAATGAGTCATGCAATTTTGTCTCACTTTAGGGTTATGGGACACAACTAATGGCCCTTGTAAAACACCTTGAGGGCTTTGGGTGACTGATACTACTAAAAATCATACTTGAGTTAGATCAGTACAAAAAAGTTCCTATAGTGGCTCAGTATGGCTTTTGCCATATTGAAAATGCTCATCCTCTTCCTTCTTCCCTCCCCCCCACCCAACCAGGAAAGAGGAAGGGGAAATTCATTTCAGCCATAGATCTTATCCCTCAATGCACAGATCTCACCTCTTAGTTCATCTTTTCATGCCTCAAAAGCCTGGAATTAAGAAGGCATCTTAGCAGAATGGCCAGAAGACCAACAGACTTCAGTATTTCAGCCTGTCTGTGCTTCTAAAATCTTACACAGATATGAGTCAGAATGCTGCTTTTAGAAGCTTGGTTCTGGCACTACCATACTCTTCTTTCTTTTCTTTCTTTGTAGAAAAGAGCCTGGATTCAGTAATGCCTCTTGTGAGTTTTTGAAAGATTAGTTAGCTGAAAGGCTCATTCACTGCATTTTGTGGAGTGTATTACAAGAGAGACCCTTATTATAAATATTGCCCTAAGAGATGAGTGTGTTATCTGGACAATGATCTGCAGGCCACATTCTTGGGTAAGCAAAGATGCAGTTACAAATGGTGTCTGCATGACATGAGGTAGTGAAGGCTGGTCCATATGAACTATAATGAATCCTCCGGTCTATCTACTTTTCCAGCCCACTGATTGATAAAAGGAATGAAACTCCGTAGGCTTCAAGAAAGGACTGTGTGGAGAATGGGCCTGTAGAGATTTTCAGAACTGTCTAGGCACCTAACTGCCATTGACACCAATAAGAATTTGAGACTTCAAAACTCACTGAAGTGCTTGTTAATACTTGGCACTCTAGGGCTTGCCAACACACGTCTATTAGTGGTGGGGAGGGAGAACTTTTTTAAAATTCTGCACCTCCTGAAGCGGTATTGTGTGTGTGTGTGTGTGTGATTAATAGAAGATGCCTTGTTTGCCAGCATATAGCTGCCATCTCAGGTTCTGAACTGTAAAGCAAAAACTGCTCTTTTGCCCTTACTCAGTAGTCTTTGTCAAACCGACAAGTAACTTTAAAAAAAAAAAAAGTGGGTATCATACGGAGTTGCCAGGGTTAGCGATGGCTTTCTGATATGCTATGACTCTCTTCCTCTTGCAGAATAGAATTAGAAAAATGAGCAGTGCAGCAGCTTCTTCTCAACTGAAGTCTAAAGCAAGCTTACCCCAGGTTCTTTCCCCAGTGAAACTTCATTCTACCCTAGCTGCTCAATCTCCAGGACACAACAGTATCTGAGTAGTTACAAATGCTGAAGTGAGCAGCTTTGGTTTGAATCCTGAAGATACAATGCCTTTTACACCAGAAGCCAGCCAAACATCTTGCAGACTCCTGCTGAACAGTACTCAAAGCACAGACAGCCCAAGAATGAATGCAACATCTCAGTTGTCTGAACGAAGCTTGCATGTCTGTAATCTCTCTCTCCTATTTCTCTTGAAAAGAATGATGGAGCATCAACACGTTTTTTAGATGAAAATGTGCAACCAAGAATGGAATGGATGAGCAAAGCTGTCACACAGTCTCTGTTTCTGCCACTGAAAGGAAAATACTTGTAGATGGGACAGAACAAAGTGAACAGGAGAAAACTGTCTATTAAAGTGCCTGTTTCAAAGAGGTGCAGCTTCCAAACTAGTATGTCTGATAATCCTCCTCTGATGTCAAAACCAGAGACCAGCAGACATCTCAGGCGCTCTCCTGGCCAGATGTGTATTTTGGAAAATAGGCCAGAGGTGGCAAAGAACAGGTTACCCCTCTCTATCAAATATTTTGGTCCCTCTCCTCTCAACAGTGACCAGATAACTGAAACATTAGGCAGCAAAACTGCAAAGTCTTCAAAAGGTTCTGATGTCCCTAGAAAAGAAGCTATTAAGAACACTGTAAAAAGCAGCAGAGAATCCTGTGGCACCTTATAGACTAACAGACGTTTTGGAGCGTGAGCTTTCGTGGGTGAATATGCACTTCGTCAGACGCAGGTCCTGCGTCTGACGAAGTGGGTATTCACCCACGAAAGCTCACGCTCCAAAACGTCTGTTAGTCTATAAGGTGCCACAGGATTCTCTGCTGCTTTTTACAGATCCAGACTAACACGGCTACCCCTCTGATACTATTAAGAACACTGCAAATGTACAAAGCCCTGTACGTCCTCATGGAACTCCTGTTAGGGATACCAGCTACTCATCTATGGATTGTCATGATGAGAACCTGAAAGAGTTGTCGGAGACATTCAGTGAAAGCCAAGTGATTCAACCTTCTGGCAATGTGAGGCCAATGTCTGATGGTTCTTCAACCATGGATCTTTGCTGTGAAAACAGGGGGAGCTGTGGCCATGTGAAAGAAAAGTGGAGGACCTCTTCCAAAGGAGGCTCTTCTGGACAGAACAGTGCCATCAGTGTGGCAGTCAGGGTCAGGCCACTGATCCAAAGGTAACTTTTTAACAGTGCAATGATCTAAGCCATGAGAGCAAAGAGTCATATACTGAGTTCCAGCATACAGCTAGAATTGCCCTTTCCTTTGCCCTTGCCCCATCTCCTTCCCCCGCCTGCCTCTAGTATGAACATCCAGTGTCCTGCTATTGGTTCAGCTCCCCAGATAAAAACTGAGCAGTAAACTTGAAACCACCTCAGACTCTCAATAAACAAGGGCCTAGTTATTGGCTCAGCTGTGCTCATCAGCAGCTCCTATTGAAGCCAGTATGACTGGACTGCAGATGTGCTGCTAATCCTCTTCCTCTTTCCATCGTCTTCTCTTGGTATCTTTACAATTTCCATCTCTCGGTTTATTTTGTTTTACTCTACAACTACTGAGTCATAAACATTAAACTCAGTCTTACTGTACTCTTTAAATGCCAGTGGGCTCAACTAGCATATTCCAGATCTGAATTTTGAATGCCTGGGATTTTGGTTTAGCCCACTGGCACAGAGTCGCTTATTTTTTACAATTTCAGAATCTGGCTTAGATTTCAAATACCCCTAAATTTTGAGGAGGCAGTTGAAGATTTAAAATGTGTATCCAACACCTGATAGGCAACCTGGATAGCAGTGGTCCTCTGTTTGGAATCAGACTTAACACTTTTTCTGATGACCTCTCCGGAGGTCAGCAACAAGAGGAGCAGCCTGGATTCTATTCCTTGTGCTGTATACTTGAACTAGACCAGTTGGTGTGCTGTCTGTGTGTACTGAGTAAAGGCAAATAGAAGTTATAGGATCCTGCCTACAGCTTTCTGACTCAACTTGATACCAGACTAGGTGGGTCCTACTAGCTCCAACTCAAGAGTATAAAACTATTTTGAGTATTCTACTGAGGCAGAGAGAGAGAGCTGGGGGGCAGGAGCAGAGTCATAGCCCAGGTACAGCCAAGCCCAAGATAAAGTTTGGGTTCAGAATATTAATTCTCACATGTCAGTAAAGGCAAAGCCTGAGAAGGTGGTACACTGGAACCATAGCCGGTGTAGGCATGCTGCACTAGGAGCAGGGTGGCCACATCACCTGACCAAATGCAATTTGTTGCGCTGTTAAGAGATGCAGAGTTTAGCATTGATTATTGCATTTAAAATACAGCAGACTCAAACAAGCAGTTGGGTTCCAACTGTGGCCATTCAAACTAATTGTCTCTGAAATAAATTTTTTCTTTTTCTGACTTCACAGAGAACAGCAAGTTGGAACAAAATGTTTTGTGTCCCTTTCTGGAAAGGAAATACTGATACATTATCCTCACACAAACAGGCAGCTGGCTTTCTCATATGACTATTGTTTTGGGTCTCAGAATCCAGAGGATAAGGGATATGCCAGTCAAGAAATAGTGTATTGTCTGTTGGCCCAGCCACTCCTAGACAAAGTTTTTGAAGGTTACAATGCTTGCTTATTTGCTTATGGACAAACTGGATCTGGAAAATCTTACATGTAAGAACTCTATTATAAATGTTGTAACTGCTATCTCCAGCCATCTGAGACTTATTTGAGGCAACAGATTAAATCTAGCCACTTGATCAGAAACTGCCACTAAGTAATCCTTCTCTAGAAAAGTTTAATTTTCAAAACCTTAAGTGATGAAACTCCTATAACTCAACCAAAGAGTCAAAAACTGTTTTAGAATACAAGAGATTAATTTATGATTTTGCTTCAAAAACAAAGATAGTAACTGTCATAAATAATATTTCTAAACTAGATTGTCTAACAACTCTTTAACCTATAGAATCGTGAGGACAGTCAGAATGGAATTTAATAAGTATATTGCATCTGTTTCCCGTCTCAAAGTGAAACACAATGGCTTTTTCTCATCTGTGGAGAGGACTTGTGACTTGACCAGATGAAATCATTTTGCCATATTAAGGACTAGAGCAAGGGTCGGCAACCTTTCAGAAGTGGTGTGCCGAGTCTTCATTTATTCACTCTAATTTAAGGTTCCACTTGTCAGTAATACATTTTAATGTTTTTAGAAGGTCTCTTTCTATAAGTCTATAATATATAACTAAACTATTGTTGTATGCAAAGTAAATAAGGTTTTTAAAATGTTGAAGAAGCTTCATTTAAAATTCAGTTAAAATGCAGAGCCCCCCAGACCAGTTGCCAGGACCCGCTGAAAATCAGCTTGCGTGCTGCCTACCCTGGACTAGAGCAAAATTGAGTGTCCTCTTCTGACTAGGGTTTTCAGCACAACTAAACATGGGTCTCCTCTTCAACAGAATGACAAGCTATGCTGATGAGGTGGGCATAATTCCACGATTTTGCAAGGAAATACTCTGGAAAGAAATCTGACTCAACAAGAGAAGGTAACGTTTTTGCTTAATATTTTATAGTAGTAAATTCCCCAGTCTCTCCATCAGAGCTGTCCAAAAACTGGCCAGAGCACCTTATGGGATTGCGCCTCTCTCCACTAATCTGGATGAAATGCTATCACTCCTATAAAACTGTTCTCTTTTTAGTATCGGCTTCTCCCTGCTGAGACTTTGATGTATTTTGTCTTCATCCAAAAACAGAGTTTTGTGCCTTATGCCAGTTTTAATCCTTCCATAAAAAAAGACTGTTTCTAATAGGCCATGTTTCAGGTATATTGTAGGTAGGTCTATACTAATACTGTTGTGAAGGCTTATCTTATCTGTAATAGTTCTTCCTATTAGCGGTATTGAAGATCGCTTTTGCATCTGCACTAGTGACAATGATAAGCTTTAAGCTTAGTTAACACTGTAACTGTGCACTGGGATATATGGTATTGGGGCCTGGCAACCCACATAATGTAACTTTGAGATGTCCAACTACATAAAATGAGCTGCTCCATTCAGAATGCCCTATGTCTAAAGGCTAAAAAGGATTTTTTAATCCCTTCCCATTGCCCACCCCAGTGCTTGCAAGTGCATTCTTGTCCCTTATTCCAACAGGTGAAACATCACATTGAGCTGAGTTACTTTGAGGTATACAATGAGCAGATACATGATCTCTTAACATCATCCAAAGATGCTAACACCAAGAAGAAAGCTGTGAGTTTGGAAAATATTACATCTTTACCTGCAGTACTGAACCCCAGCTGCATGCCCCTCCTTGCTACAAAACTGGGGGGCTCGATTCTTCCCTGATGTAACGTCATTGATTGTATGTGGCCTGGGCCATATTGGGCAAGCTTTGCCCTAGAGCTCTAGGGAGGAATTCTCCCTTAGCCAGCCAAGGGAAAATCCCCCTGGTGTGAGCACTGCATCAGGCAGCCATAGGCTGTCCTACACGGGTTCCCTCAAAGCTCAGCATTGACAGTGTGAGGTGGGGCCATAGTTCTCTGGGCTGTGGAGAATCTGGGGCAGGACCAGGTTGGGGCAGGCCCAGCATGAGGTAGAGCTGCCATGACATACAACAACATTCTGTGCTCCTTAAGTTATATAGGGGCTATTTCAGCCACCAATCTTCCAGAATCCTGAAGGCACAAGGTGGCTTAAATGTTTTATCCTCTTTCACCTGCCCTGTGCCTCCTGGAGGTGTCCCAGAGTCCCACCGTTAACTTCTGGGAAAGGGTAGTGGTAGTGGCAATGGTCCCAAATAACAAGCCTGTCCTGCTAATTGAGGGTGACTGGTTTAGTAACAAAGCGTATCCATGTTTTGATGAGCTGATAGTAACTGTGGGTCACTTGGCAAGACCCTGCCAGAGACCATGCCTGTAGCTTGTTGGTTCCATCTGTCTCAGTTGTTCCAGTTTCCTAGACTAGTCAAAGTCCAGGAGGAAGACCCTCCTGGGGCTTACCTATCTGAGCAATCACTAAAATTCAGCTTGGGATGAGTGTCACTTCTTACCAGATGCCTGGCATTCTTCTCATTGCAGCAGAAGTTATGGTGGGTCAACTAGAAAAAAAAATCAACAGGTCTTAAAAAGCAAAACTTTTAATAAAAAAAAAAAAAGAAAGAATAGCATAACAGTTCTCTGTAATCTAGATGGTAAGATACAGGGTTTTCAACTTATAGAAAATGAATAAACAATAGAAAAGGGATAAACAGCCTTATCCAAAAAACAAAGACAAAAAGAAGAGTAAAGGATGTCTAAGCGAGTAACAGAGTCTGGTTTAATCTATAGAAATAGTGAAAGACAAAAGTAACCAAGGGTTGATTCATCCTCTAGAGATAAATGAGATACAGCAATAGGGTGAAAAGGGATACATACAAGCTATCGCCAGAGAGATCACTATTTTAAAGTTCTGTCAGTAGTCAACCTCACACCTAATTAAAGTATCTTGACACCAAGGCTGAGATACAGTTCAGATGCCAAAATACTGCCATATACAAATTTCTCAGGGATATCTATACTATTTTGCACGTGTTTATTTACACACTGGGGAATCAGAAGTTATTAGCAAGGACGGAAGTCAGATTGTCTCTAGCTGGCAGACAGCACAGACCACGACAAAAATACTAAGCACACCCGATACAAACACTCCCACAAAATTTCGTCTCCTCCCCTTAAGCTTTGAAAAATCAGGTGTTCTGATGCGGTCACTCTCTCTCTGTGTCCGAGTGTTGATTGGTTCCCGTGTTTGTTTACACACAATTTATACACGTGTGACTCGCTCTCTCAACCTCTATACATATAGTCTGTCTGACATACTAGCTAAAGATATTGTTACTTCACGACTGAAATCAATCCACTCATCCAGGACTCTTATTCTGCAGTGATGGAAAGAGGTACGTGGAAGCTTGGATGGCAAAACAGCCTGCCCCACCAGGCTTGTTTGGCCTGCCTCTGGACACTTCTTGGCTTGTTGATGTAGCCATCTCTGAGAACATGCTCGCTTTATTACGCAGAGCTGAAGTCTGATGCAAGAAGGTGCAAAGACTGAGATGACTGCATTAACACTATCACTTGATGATATAGAGCTCTTATTTTGAAAAGTTAGTTTTGGCCGAAAGTTGAATTGGTACCTGTAGATCTAATCCAGCCTTAAAGATCGGCATCCTCTCGAAAACGTATAACTTTCCCCCTTCGTTGAGCGCATCTAGAACCATTGAGTGGACGTTCATCTCGCTGCTGTAGGATATGAAGGGATAGCTGTTTGCTCTCCCTATCTGCCATTAGATACTGTAGAATCAGATTGAGACGGAGCACAGAACAGACAAAAACCCAAGACCAAGAAACCCCCACAAATTCCCTCCCTTAAGCTTTGAAAAATCCGGTTTCCTGATGGGTCCTCTTGTCAGGTGTTTGGTTCCCTTTGTTAACCCTTTACAGGTAAAAGAAACATTAACCCTTAGCTATCTGTTTATGACAAAAGGAAAGTTAAACTTCCTGAATCTAAACTCATCCAGGCTTTCTTCTTGGTGATGGAAAGACGTCTGGAAACTTGGATGCAGACCTGCCCCCACAGGCTTGTTTCCAGCCTGGAACTGGTGTTGGATTTGAGCTTCTGTGACTGCTGCTACTCAGAGCTGAAGTCTGAGCAGAAGTGCAGATGACCCCTTATCCTGATGAGGCCTCATTTGTGTGGTAGCCTCTATCTAATCCAGCCCTAAACGACCTCCAAAACTCTTCCCCTTCGTGGTTGGACCAGTGAGCAGTTCAGTTGTGTCCTGTAGGATATAGAAGGATGCTTTGCTCTCCCACTGGGGAATAGATAGAGATGGGGTACATGAGCAGATGTTCCCTTAACCTGGGATAACTCTGGGGTGCACAGCAGAGAAGCCTCTGCAAAGAGCTTCTTAGGTAGTAGGCTCAAGCTTATAAAGCCTTCAGGACACCAGGAATCCTGCATAGTGTTACCACTAGCGGAGTGTCCTGGTGGAGAGAACCTTCATTGTTCCAAGCGAAAAGCAATGTATGTAATGGCTTTACAAGTGCCTTTCAGCTAAGCCATCCTGGAAAACTGACACTTCGTATTAACAGCAGACTGTCCACTGAATTATAGCTCTTAGCCCAAAGGCTTAGAGCTTCTGGACACAAAGATGGGCCTAATTATAGGGACTCCAGACAAGTATCTGTACATGAGACCAAACTCCTTGATACTTATGTATTCAAATGGGGAGGATCGCACTTGACAACTCCCCAAGGTTTAAGTGGAGGCTGCATTAATGTCAAGGGACTAGTATAAATGATTCTAATCTCTCCAGCCCCAGATGAAAAACGGAGTTCGCTCAGCTCAGTGCTGTGCGTGCCATGTAGCTACATTGCGCTCCAATCAACATGAAGCATCTTATCGATTCTGCTGCTATGGATCTCCTCTTAGAATTAACTGGAAAGTTTCTTTCCAAGTAAAACAGATAAATACGTAGCACTTGCACTGTGCTTTGTCTTCAAAGCACTGTGTGAATATAGTTAAGAATTAGCCCTACAAGAACAAATTCTGTCATTACAGATAGCAAAACGGAGGCATATGGGTGGTGTGATTTGACCAAAACTCTGCAACAAATTGGTGGTATCCTTGAGACTAAAACTCGAGGTCTGGACCCACATTCTCTGACTTAATCAGTAAACAATTGTTTCTCGTACTGCAAGAAGTCTCTTCAGAACTATTGCAGATCCTGCTGTTGCAGGAATATGTGACTCGCACAAAACAGAGAATGCAACCTCATGGCACACAAATTGTGCAGTGTTCAGACTGACTATATCCAGACAGCCTAGAACTGGCTTCTTAAAATCTCTATTACAGAAAATATTGCAGGTCCTTCATGTGTCCCAGGTGTCTGGCTAAAGAGGGAGGGCTGCCTACTGGGAGCTGTTCTCTCTGCAGGCTATGCCTCCGTGTTTCCAGATCAGAGTGACCATGGTGTGAGGCTCCATAAGCCTGCACTTCAACGCGTGGTGTGTATTGCTCTGTCGACTCATTCAGCTAATTCCCCAGCCCATACTGGTACCTGGTAGTGAAAGGAGAACATTGTGCTGCCAGATGCTCTTTTTTGTCTAACACAGTTTTTCTCTTCTCTTGATAAAGTTAAAATAAACAGTCTCTGGGGTGAATTAGAGGCATCAGAATTGGATTGGCATCCAAATTGTGGAGCAGTTGGTGGTTGGGAGTCTAAGGAAAAAGAAACAGCAGGCTTTAGCTAGAGGGGACAACAGCTTTATTTCCCTTATGGTCCTCGACAATGAAGCAGATGTCCTACAATTATTATTTTACCTTCTAGTAATATAGTGCCTCTTCCCTATCCTCCCAGGTATGTGGTTGGCTCTCTTGCAGATGTGCAGGTAAGTCTGCCTGAGCTCAAAGCTCTGTTAATGTGTCACTAGCTCCATCTACTGCTGTCTTCTTCCCTGCATCTTTATTCCTGCTAGTGGCTCATTGGCATCTAAACTAGCTATTTCTGCTTCTCTCCAATCGCCTTTATGGCTGGAAATAAGTGTCCATCCTGTTGTGTAGGAACATCAAATATGCCAGGAGTTTGCCTGCTGTCCTTAGCCAGACACCTTTTCCTCCTCCCGTTATTGTGCAGTGGACTCGGTGCCAGCTGCCTTTTACTTGTAAGGGGCTGTATCCTACTGGAGACCCCACCGTGCTGTACAGCACCTTGTGTGGAAGGAAGGCTGTACAGAAACGCAAAATACTAAGAGCTTAGTTATTTTTCAGTTTGGGGAAATACATGGGGGATGGGCATTGTTTGCCTAATGGCAATACCCAAGATCAAGTCCCCATTATAGCAGGTGCTGTACAGACATAAGACAGTGCCTGCCTTGGAGAGCTTACAACTGAACTACTACAAAGCAGCTCAGTGATTATTTATTTATTTATTTTTGAGGGAGGGTGTATGTGTGGAGGGAGACAACCGAGGACCAAGTGAACTGATTGGCTCAAGGCTGTGTGGCAGACTTATGAATAGAACCTACATCTCCAGACTGTCTACTGTCCTGTCCACTGGACCATGCTACCTTTGAGTGGTAGGGGAACCGTTCTCCTCAGGGGGCAGGGGGAGGAGAGGGGCAGATCAGCATATGTAGGCAAAACTTTTGGGGTTGCTCCTCTAAAAAGGAGGTTGTGGTCATGCAGTACTTCCTAAGGCCACTGAATAAATCTGGACTGGAATGGCTAGAAATCTTACTTTATACTGCCAAATGCTATACAAATATTGACTTGGGATGTGAGACTGAGCTTGGTCCTTCAGTACAGTGTGAACAGACATCCATGTACAACAAAACTCAACTGCTTTCCCACAGTGCTCTCTGCTTTGCAATGAGGATGAACTAGGTAAAGAAGGACAGCTTCTGGGTCTGAAGCACTGGGTACCTGGGTGGCTCTGTCCCAAGTCAGATCTCTTGCCTGTGTGTGTGTGTGTGTTTAAACACAATCTAGGTCATCTGTTCATCTATTGTATTGCTGGATTTTCTCTGGTAACCTGATGAAGCTGCCAACTCCCATAGGTGCCTCTGGGAAAAGAGTGCCAAGTAAAATGAAAGTTTAAGGTACCAGGCTACTAAATGTAAAAATGCTCTGATGTTCTATTGCTCAGTCATTCAGTTCACCTGCACAAGCCCTTTCCCAAGGGAAAAGATCTGTATGTAATAGGGGATTTCAGTAAAACTGAAACTATGGCCAAATCTGTCTGCCCACCTGTCGGTTTGAAAAGCTGTGGAGCATATCAGTGGCATTAACTTACTGAAGATTCTACTGTACCTGAATCTTGGATAGCATCAATATTTAATCTTTTAGTTGTTGTTTATCTTTCAGTAACAACTGTGGCATCTCTTAGGGGAACAAGAAACAATTAAATTAGGAAGTAGCTGCAGCATTGCTGCTGTAATCTAGCCTGGCTGTGTTTGTGCTCCCGGGGCTTGGTGGTTCTTCCTGCTGACAGATTTGCACAGGAAGCATGGCACTGCATAGTATCCTACAAGATATGTGGTGACACTGTTGTCAGTGTCCACTCACTCCCGCAGTCCCTTCTCGCGTGGTGAGGTACTCTGGGTGCTGAAAGCATTCCAGGCACTGGTGGTAGTTATCAAACAGGGTACTGAAAGTGCAAATCTTGGCATTTGCTTTGTCCTAGAGAATCTGCCAAATACCTGCTGATGGATCTAACTCTCTGAATAATTTTGGCTCCTGACATTTCAGCAAACTGTCCTTTCGCTGTGGGCAAGTATAAAGGTTCCCATTCAATGTTCTTGTTCATCTCCTGTGGTCTGATGCATACTTTATCCGCTTCTGTTTTTTCTCTACAATCCCGAAAGAGTGAACCTCTTCTCCTGGCTCTCCTGTGGATGATGCCATTAGCCGTCCATGTCTTGCAGCTTTGTCTGGCCTCTCTTTCCAGGCTTCTGGAACATTTCATGTGGCGTGCCTTTCTGGCTCTTTCATTCCATAACAGTAACTTGTGCCCTCTTTCAGCAACTTCAGTGCAGTTGTTTGATTGGATGAACCTCCCCCGTTAAATTGTATAGCAATGCACATAACATTCTCCTCTGCAAATGTAGAGGGTTCCTGTCTCTCTAGCTCACTCTCCTAATCTGTATGCAGTGTTGTAGCTATGTTGGGCCCAGGATATTAGACACACAAAGGTGGACCAAGTTGGTCCAGTAATAGATACTATGTCTTATAATCTGAATTTTTATGGTATACTCAAGGCCGAATGAAATGGGCACGCTTGATCTCATCTGTCTCTACTTCTGCTCTTGATTTTTTTGAGTTGTCTCGTCTATACTTGTCTCTCCTTCCAATCCCAGTGCTTATGTTCTAATGTCCACCAAGTTATCTCTTGTGTGCTGGAGATGGGCATTTGTTATGTTGGCCCAATGAGCAGAGGTCCTCCAGTTGTTCATATCTAACATCAGAGAGAGAGAGAGCCCTACCAGCTCAGCTGCTGGCTACACCTATAAAATAGACTATCAAATGTTCTGTCCAGGCAGCATCAGTATAAGCAATGCCATAGATTCGCTACCCATTTATCCCATCAACGGTGCTTGCAAATAAGCTCTGAGACTTCTTTTTCAGAAGAACAAGATTCGCTAATGAGTTGTGTTTCCAGGTCAACTATCTTCAAAGCCTTTAAGGAAAAAAATGTCTAAGCCATGCATCTATTGTTTCCCTCCTCCTTGGTTGTTTCCACAGTTCATCTGATTAATTCTCTTAACTGACCATGGAAATCAATTAACCTGCTCCATGCTGAGAATGACATCCTCTGCTAAATGGAATAAAATTGCTCCTTTCTCCAGTCAGGCTGAGAATGTTGGGAGGTGAGGGGAGAGAATGCTTCTTTTATAGGAATAGTCAAGCTGATCAAAATCAACAGAAATCAGACATTTTTTTAAAGTCTGAGCCCTTCTCTTCAAAACTGCATATGGCACTGCCATGCAAAACAGCTCAGATTTGCAGGGCACATTGGGAGCTGGCCGAATCCAAAATTTGGGTGGGGTGGGGAAGGGGAGGAGGGGAAAATCTCGGGTGAGCAGAGACAGACCACAGCTTAGGGACTGACTGTCCTTATCTGCTGCAGCTGCTCTCCAGATTTGCTATTAACATGTGATAGCCTGGAATTTGTAATGGGTATTTGATAAGGCAGAGAAATAAGTGGCTCCCCTTGTCCCATACCCACCAGAGCAATTGAATGTTATCTTGAACTGCTTCCTAGACTAAAAGGGGCAGCAAGCCCACTATCCTGGAGGTGCACTTCAGAACTAACAATTCATATATCCTGACACAAGCCTGTATCAACAACATCTGCAGTCTCTTGGTAAGCTGCTGTGGACAGGCAAGTCTTAAGCAGCAAAGCATCATGCAATAGCTCAGAATGCAGTCTCATTCCTTGGAGCTGATATTCTGTTCTGTACAGGTGCTTGCATCTCCCTGCTTCCTGCAGTGTCTGAGTGCCTTCCCATCGTGTGCAAAGTGACTAACATCTGTCTCGTGGCTCTTTCTTTCTCTTGTCTTCTCCCTAATGGCAGGACTGTGTGCAGTGTGGTGACTTGTTTTAATGTCTGGAGAGAGACAGGACACAAGTGCACCTTGCTGTTGAAAGCAGAATGGGAGTCGGGGAGGATAATAATAGCCCTTAGCTTCTGGGGAAGTTCATTTGACGCTATGGGACTGGCTCCTGGAAAAGCTGTTTCCTGCACAGACTAGCTTTACCCTTTCCTGCACCACTGTGTCTGTGGAGCAAAGTGTCAACAGCAATCCTCAGACAGGGATCCAGGCCACTGAGCATGGTGGAGAGTAGCCAGGGAGGGAATGTGAGTGGGATCAATGTGGAAACTAACTGTTGCTTCTATTCTAGACGTGGCTGGAACTTGGAAACAAGCAGCGAGCCGTAGCAGCCACTAGCATGAATGAGAGAAGCTCCCGCTCTCCGTGTTCAAACTGGTTGTGGCTCAGACTAAGGCAAGTGACCCCATTCCCTCCAGTCTGGTGACTTGGGATAGGTCTGGGATTGTTCTCAAACTGCCTCTTGAGTCTTCCTATACTTGGCTTTCATGCCTGTGTGGTAAGATTTGGAGGAATTAAAGTGACCGGACCAGTGTACAGACTGTGTGGCCTAGCTGTGGGATGATGTAGCCCTGTCCACTGGGATTTGAAGGCTGGAGGCAGGGAAGATGCTGAATGTTCATACGCTGTGTTCAGAGGCAACAAAATCTAATCTCTTCTGTGGCCTTGCAGAAGGAACACCTGGAGGGAGAAGCACATGACCACATGGTGGTAAGCCACATGAATTTGGTGGACCTCTCAGGAAGTGAGCGCTGCAATCTGGCACAAACCAGTGCGCTGAGAACACAGGTTGGGTGATGCTGCTTACTTTGGGTTGGGAAAGGAGGGGAAACTGTCTAAATCCAAATGCAAAATCTTCCACTGAGTTGGCATGATGTCTACGAAACTGAGAGGGAGTAGTAGCGACCTTGGAGGAACCATTAGGCTTAGAACTGGTAGATCTGGGTTCTGTGTCTCCAAGATGAAAACCAATTAAGTGTGACCTTGATCCTCTACTTATCAGAGTCCCTATCTGATAACCAGTTCTTGTCTGAAAAGTGCTGTAGAAGTGCAAAGTATTGATGTTAGTCTCTCCTTGATCTGAAAATCCCCAGTCCTGGCATCCTGCTATTGATTAGAATTTTTAACTGACTTTTCTCAGCCAAGTAGGTGTCTCTAAAGCATGATGGTGAATGAATGCCAAAATGCGAGCCTCTAAGGAAAACCCCACACTTAAGCAAACTGGATTATTTTAACTCTGAGAAGATGGATACTTTTTGAAATATCTGGATCTCTGTGGGATACCATGTTAAGAAAAGTAACCGTATCAAACTGGCACACCTTACTCCATATATAGTATGTTTCCTCTGTGCCATGTCTGCTTACTCTACTGACAAATGAAGTCTTCTGCTACAGGTAATCCAGCAGAGCTAATGCAGTTTTGGATGACTGAGCTGGATTCTGTGCTGCCACATGCGTTGTGAATATAGCTGGCGGCTTGGTTCCAATTGCTGAATTTGACTAGGACTGATGTGAGAAGCCAGCTGGTAGCAGCATGTAAAATTGCTTCTGATTTGCAAACTGAATCTGGAAGCTATTGGGAGAAGCAAGTCTTTGGATCCAGTTCTCATTTTTGTAACCATATAATGATGGGATGCCATAGCTGGGATCTGAAAGGGAGAACCTAAGTTAATTCAGTAAGCTTCTGTATCAAAATCCTGGCTGTTGTGGTTACCTTTGTAAATTTGGTAATATATCTTTCCAGGAAGGTGCTAGTATCAACAAGTCCCTGCTCACCCTCGGGAAGGTAATCTCTGCACTATCTGAAACGTCCCAATTCAAGAGAAAGTGCTTCATCCCTTACAGAGACTCTGTCTTAACCTGGTATGGCAAAGAAACTATTGGCACCTTCACATAGCTCTCCCATTAAAATCCGATTCTGGGCATGCTTGTTAAACACCATGGTTTTGTAACTGAAATGGAGTTGTCCTACAGGACGACTGGTGGAGCTTTTAGAGCTGGACTGCAAATTCAGATTTTGGAAAAAATAGTGAGGGATTCTTCATCAAAGCCTTAGTCCAGCTGGTCTCTTGATATTGCTCCTTAAAGCTTTGCATGCTAACTGAGACTTTTGGCACAGATTGTATTAGAAGCTTGACATCATCTAATAAAATAGAATGAAACAAGATACTAAAATATAGAGGACATTTTATAATCTGCCCAATACTGTAGTGTCTGGGTGCCTAACAACCTTGTACATTGATGGGCCTAATGTTAAAGGGATGGTTTTGCATAGTTCTGGTTTAACAAGGTCTTTATAAACTAGCAAAAGTGTCTTTTCTGACTAGTGAATCTTGTACCTCCCCCATTATGTTCTCACATGGGAGCCAGAAGCAGAAGTGGACTTTTCTGCTCAATGAAGTGAGGTACAAAAGTTAATGTGAAACTTCTAGGCTTTGTAAAGCCTTAACTCTAGAGGCTAGTGCAGGAGCTAGTGTTCCACATGGCACTGTCCCTTTAATCAAGGGTGGGCAATAGGATGGGTGCGTTTGCAAACTGCATCTTGTTGCCATTTTCCCCAATGACTTGTGGTCACTCTGGTAATTTGTCTCCTAAATCTGCTTTGAGGCTTTTGAAGGAGAGCCTGGGGGATAACTCTAAGACAGCCATGATAGCCACCATCAGCCCAACCGCTGCACATGTCGAGGAAACCTTGAGCACGCTGCGCTACGCCAGTCAAGCTCGCAGCATCGTTAATGTGGTCAAGGTCAATGAGGATTCCAGTGCAGTGCTGATCAGAGGTATGGCGCTGAGAAGCATCTCTTAGCAGCCTGTGGGTCTGGGATTGATGCCTACAACGGTACAGAATGAAGGGAGGCAAATTACACTGACATGACAGGGCAATCAGTTAGAAGGACCCAAAGGAAATATTTCCTGAAGGTGAGAGTAGCTATCTTGTACCTCTGCTGTATGAAGCCAAGACTAATACTGTGGCTAGCTGCTTTTCTTCTTCTTGTATTTAATATTTACCTGAGAAATCTCCTATACTAGGGTATTGTACACATTGACCAAGTGCACCAGGTGGCCAAAGGTGACGCGCATTGTCCAAAAACAATGTTTGCTGTAGTTGTGCCTGTACCCCTAGTGTACGTGTTGAGACTACTCCAGCGAACACATTCACTAGCAGAATGCTACTGTAGCTAGCCAGCAACTACTGTAGAATGTCCCATGGTGAATTTGTGTTGCGACTGGAACCAGTTAGAGAGATCTTCCAGAGTAAGAGAATAAAAGTACTATGTGATTCTCTTCTCTCCAAAACTGCTCAACTTTCAAACCTCTCACATTCCCAATAAACTGCTAACAAGCTGCAGGCAAAAAACCTTTATCAGAATTATTTGAATAATTGTCACTATCATATCTAGATGTCTGCAGATGGATAAAGTCAAGAACAAGTCAAGGCAAAAACTTAATCAAATAAGTTTTCCCAGACTGAGATCTCCTTCTTTCCTAGGGATGTTTCCCATGGAGGCCCATACTGCCAAAGCTGTCACTTCAGAAAGGGGAAGGCTTGAGCTGTTTGAATCCAATGTAACTAGTTTAAAGAGGTGTTTTCTGTCTCCTTAAGAGCTGAAAGCTGAGATTGAGAAGCTGAGAGCTGCCTTGCAGTGCAGTCAAGGGATTGATGTGCTGAAATATGAAGCTAGTCTCCAAGAAATCCAGTATCTGAAAGAACAACTTGCTGAACCGGAAAGAGAACTGGCAGAATCACAGAAATAAGAAATCTTTCCCCTTCCATGTAGGGAACAAGGTTTTGATGGGCCATGTGGGTCTTCTCAGTTAAATGTTCTAGTGTGTTTACTGTTCTGATCTTCTACAACTTAAACATTCCATTTTTTTTGTGTTGCAGTGCTTATATCATTGGGCTGTGGTCAATCACAGTGACTCCTCTAGGACTAAGGCCTGGATATTTGGTTTCCTGTTCACTAATGTTGCCAATCACTAGTATACAAAAGTAAGTGTGTGTGTGTGTGAGAGAGATAGTGATGAAACTGTAGAATTGATATCATGGTAAGGATGAAGACTTGTTCTAGGTCCTGGCAGGTGAAGCTGGCTTTAGCAGAACACAAGATGGAAGAGGAGCAAGAACTACAGGTATGGAGAGTGAAGCATATATCCTACACAGCCACAGTGAGGGGATGCACTCCTAAGCAGCAGAGGCTAGTGACCTCTCTAAATGTGTGGATAAGACTGATACTGGTGATGTCAGTCAGCTTGCAGCAGCAGGAAAAGATCCTAGTGTGTAACTCGCATTATAGGAAGCAAAGCAAGTCCCATCGGTCCTGAAAAACTACCAGCAAGACAGGGTGGAGAGGGAATATTAAACTTGTTATCCTTTGTACAGGATCAAACTGGCTGGTGTGAGTGGGAAGGTGGGTTCTGTGATAGAACTCATCTATTACAAAATTCCTTTCCAGTAAGAGTTCTGGCTGGAGAAACTGATTGCACAAAAGTAGGTGAGGCAACTTGTTGCCATGACACTCTTTCCAGCTTACAACAGAGGCTGCTATTCCACTGAGTATCTGTATGTACCAGAGCACAAGATACAGCTTTAAATTTTCAGTGTACTTCTATTGTATTTGAGAACACGGGTGTCCTCTAGTGGCCAATCCAGCTTTGACATCTCTGTCTGCTAAAGTTAATGCCCAGTAGTGTGACTGTCTGAAGGTCAGGACAGGAGTTCAGTTTCTGAGGCCTCCTTTTAAATACAAAATTCCCTAACTGTGAACAGGGAGGGCTAGGTTCTCATCTGTTAGCCATAAGCCACTCATGACTGAAACCCTGCTCTATCTGCTGCCGCCTCATAGAAAGCAGGAGTGTGTTTTAAAGTTGACAACCATCTGACAAACCTGGTAAATCTAAATGAAGATCCACAGCTCTCGGAGATGCTTCTCTATATCCTCAAAGAGGGAGAAACCAGAGTGGGGAGTCTTCATCCAGACTCTGAGCATGACATCCAGCTGACAGGCGCACTCATTTCAGTGGGCCACTGGTAAGTCCTCTTAAAGTCAACACCATTTTAAAACCTCCCACAGGGGAGATCTGCCTGAGCACCAAGCAGGCCTTCTAGCCAGAGGCTAAACTGCTGAACTCCTGAACGTGGACTTTCTTCCCAAAAGTTGCTAGCTTCTCAGTCGCATGCCGCTCTGCTTGAGCTGGGGGAGCTGGCCATGCTGGTGGCAGATGTACATATCAGCCTATAGCTGGGTTCTAGTCTGAAAAATGACTTTTAAACTGCTTCTTACTCAGCAGGTCCTGCTCCCTGTGGGTAGTCAGACCTAGCTGGTGATGTCAGTTACTATTGCTTTATTCTCCAGCTGGCCTGGCAGAGCCAGCACAGCTGTGAAAGAGATGGATTCTCTGACCTGGGCATCAGAATGGCCTGTGGAGCTCCAGTTATAGCCACTCACTGCCTCAGAGCACAATTTGAAGCAGATAGGGTGATAGCTATAAAATCCTAATGGCTGAGTTTAGCCTGCAGAACCCTTATTACTGAGGGTGAAAGATGCCTGCGTGATGCTGGGGTCCCAGGCTGAGTTTGCAGGGCTAACATGTCTCTTTACTTGTAAACGTTTGATGGAGGGACTGAGACCATGATCAGGGAAAGCCATGGTGCCATTTGCCATCTCTCTTTTCAGAAGAGAGCTGCACTTCACGCTTTGGGATCCAAAATCACAGAATATCAGGGTTGGAAGGGACCTCAGGAGGTATCTAGTCCAACCCCCTGCTCAAAGCAGGACCAATTCCCAACTAACTCATCCCAGCCAGGGCTTTGTCAAACCTGACCTTAAAAGCCTCTAAATATGTCCACTGCTGTCATCTTATTTCAAAGCTAACCCCAAGAAGAACAATAACAGTAGCCTTATTGTATCCTCTCCAAGACTAGTGCAATTTCTCATAAGCTTATCTGTTGTGTAACTCTGAGGGATTCATGATGATGTTTTAGTTGGTGTTGGTTCTGCTTTGAGCAGGGGGTTGGACTAGATGACCTCCTGAGGTCTCTTCCAATCCCAATATTCTATGATCTTACTCTGCAAAAAGCTGCACTCTGTGTCTAGTGTAAGTTAGGCCTAACTCTGCTGGATTTTCTTTTTCTCTTTTCTTTCCTCCTAGTGTCATCACCAATGTGCAAGGAGTGGTCACCTTAAGTCCTATCCCAGATGCCAGGACCTTTGTGAATGGAAACTTCCTAGCTGAGGCAGTCACTCTACACCATGTAGGGATCCTAGTCTACTGTTCAGTGTTGATAAATGCAAAGTAATGCACCCTGGAAAACATAATCCCAAGTATACATACAAAATGACAGGGTCTAAATTAGCTATTAACACTTGGAGTCATCGTGCACTGTTCTCTGAAAACTTTTGTTCCATGTGCAGTGGCAGTCAAAAGAACTAACTGTGATAGGAACTGTTAGGAAAGGAATAGATGATAAAACCAGAATATTTAATTCTAATGTGTAAATCCGTGGTCACTCACACCTTGAATATTGTGTACAGTTCTGGTTGCCTCATCTTGGAAAAAAATGTATATTAGAATTCGAAAAGATACAGAAGAGAAGGGCAATGAAAATGATTAGGGGTATGGAACAGCTGCCATATAAAGAGATTAATAAGACTGGGATTGGTCAACTTAGAAAAGAGACAACTAAGAGGGGATATGCTAGAGGTCTATTAAAATCATGAATGGTGTGGAGAAAGTGAATGGGGAAGTTTTACCTCTTCACATCACACAAGAACCAGAGTTTGCCTGATGAAATTAATAGCAGGTTTAAAACAAAACAAGTATTTCTTCATACAATGTGTGGAATTCATTGCCATGAGATGTTGGGAAGGCCAAAAGTATAACTAGGTTCAAAAAGAACTAGAGAAGATCACAGAGGATAAGTCCATCAATGGCTATTAGCCAAGATGGTCAGTGATGCAACCCCATCCTCCTGGTGTCTCCAAGTCCCCAGTTGCCAGAAACTAAAACTAGACAATGGGATGGATCACTTAAAATTGATCTGTTCTACTTGTTCTCTTTCAAGCATCTGGTACCAGCCACTGTCAGAGACAAGATACTGGGCTAGATGGACCGTTGGTCTGAGCCAGTATGTCCATTTTTATGTTCCTATGTACAGTCAGTAGCTAACATCCCATTCCCCATGATTTTGTGTAAAGTGTGTATGAGATAGATGGGGAGCTAAACTGCAGAATGACTCTTCAAAGTATTAAAATCATAGCTGCTGCTATTGTCCCTTATTCCTGATCTTTACAAGCCTTGAAAAGAGAGTTCTTAGCAATACCTTCATGGTATCTAAAGGGGGTTGTGTGTGGGACAAACCCACTTTGCCAGTGACTACCTTGCTGTGTGTGAATCTCTACTGTAATACCACCTCCATGACTCTGAGGTTCGCTCAAGCCGTTTTCAAGGGCAATCTTATTAAACAGGGGGAAGCACTCTTAAAATCAATAACTGGTTAATAGTGAACTATGGCACATTTTGAGGCTAAATTACAATAGGAAGCTATCTGGTTAGAGGAGTGGTGCCCTTAAACAGGCTTGTTCTGGGCCTTGGGGGCTGGGCCTGGGAATGTCTCCTGTAACGTTAACTCTAAGATGTGAGGATACCCTGTGTTGTGATATTTAAGGCATAACTTCAGTGTGTGAAGTTAATAACTCACTTACTGGATAAACTGAAATGAGATGGCTTTTTGTGTGAGGGGATAGTGCTCCTCTTTCAGATCACTGCTTTGATACCTTGTGACTCTACTATTTATCCTTGTTAGAGGAACAGAGTGATTCTTGGTGGGAGCCACTACTTCAGATTCAATCACCCAATGGAGGTCAAGAATGGGCGCCATGCCTCTTTGATGCCAGCAGGGGGAGCTGATGGGCTGAGGGACTTTGAATTTGCTAAAAATGAGCTAGTTGAAGCTCAGAAGCAGAGGTAACTGGATGTGTTCTGTGACCTTCCCTAATATCTGCTTTGAGCAAAAGTATTTGATCTGCAGCCCTAGGAACTCTGGAAACTGCAGACCTAGGCAGCTTGTTCTGTGTATTCACTTGTCTGGCAGCCTTGGAAAATGCCCCATGTGTTCTAGGGTTAAAGCACTTTATGAGCAATTTGAACACTTCCAGTTCTGTTTTAACGGCTTTATGTGCTGAGGATTCTCCGTTTCCTGTATAATTAAGGGATAATGTGGGCTTCATAGAACACCGCACAAGAATGATCATGTTGTTCTCCAGTGGACTCTGCTAATTATGCTGGCATGTTAGTCTGGGTAGGGGGAATAAGGGAAACGTCCCGCAGATAGTAGGAGATGGGCAGGTGTGACTGGGGGAGGGTTAGCATAAAATAGCTAAATGACTAGGCTACTCTAATCTGGCACCTTTCACAAGCACTATAGACTTGTTTCAAAAATACAACCTGAAATAACTAGCATTCATTAGAGCTGGTTCTGCCTTGACTGTAGCTCCTAGACTGCCTCAGACAGTGCTACTCGCTCATGGCTGCGTGTGGAAGGTGAAATCAGTATTTTAACATGGCAATGTTGCATCAGACTCAATTAGAAACTCTCTGCTTGTCTGCTTGCACTTCCTCTTCTTCTGTAGCAGGATTAGTATAAATAGTGTGCCTGCCCACGTCAGACTGAGTATGTGGAAACTTGAATGCATGTGAGAATCAGAAAAGATTCTGATCTCAAAGGGAGCATAGCTGACTGGGCCATCATGCTGTCAAGTACCCCTCTCAAACTCAGTCCTCATGGGGAATAGACAGAAACCCTGATTCCCTACCACACCCCCAATCCTAATAGTCTTTGTCCTTCTGAAATGAGTGGCAAGAATGTTGGTGAGCCTGGATGTATACTGGGCAGGGATGGGTGAGGACTCAACAGGTCTTTTCTCCTTGCATCTCTTCTAATTTGATTGAACAACTAGTACTGAAACTGCTAACTTTGAGTTTTCCATTAGACTTTCTTCAGTTTCAAAATACTTAGTTTGTAGACATAAACACCCATAAAATCATTTTAAACTTCTAATAATGTATCAGTGTAAAATACTTAACAGTGACACAGAAGGAGCCAGTAGGGGGAACATAAGAGCATGCATTTCAGAGCATGTTCATGGCAAGTGATGATGCACCAAATCCCACTACATGGTGGATGTTGTAAGGTTTTTTTCCCCCTCTTATTTTCATTGGATTTGACTAGATCCTATGAGAAGGGACTTCCATGTCCCTGGTGTTCTGAAGCAAACCTGCTGATCCTTCTGCAAAACTGGTGTCTTTCGGGGTTCCCTTTTCATGTAGCTCTGCTCATGGGCAGAGTTTGGGGCCATCTGTAACAGTTCATGGAAGGCCCATTCCAAGGAATGGGACCCAACCCAAGAAAGCAGTAAGGTAGCCCAGGCTGTGGCCACTTCTTCTTTTGCTCTTTTTCTGCTTCCAGAATTGAAATGGAGGTAGAGGAAGCGAGACGGCAGGCACAGAAGGAAATGGTGGAAGAGCTACAGATGGCCAAGGAGCTGGCTCAGCAGGAGCTATGGGCTCAAAGGAGGCTTTATAAGGATCACATCAAACAACTGGAAGAACAGCTGGTAAGTTTCTTAGAGTGCTTCTCCCCATTTCAAAGCAACAGCAGGAACCCCGCCCCCCAACTCTTCAGCCATTCAAACTGCTCCAGTGAGAAACTGCCCATTATATTAATGGTCATGCTCTAAGCTAGTGCGTCTCAGGAATAGCATTTACCTGAGCCTACGTTTATGAAAGAATAGGAGGCTCTGAATTAAATGTGCCTGATCTAAGCACCTCTGAACTCAAGGAAAATATGTCTTCAGATTTCTGACCCACCTGAAATCGTGTAACAAGCAATTCCCTTCCACCCTCACCTTATAGCAGGAAGTTAAAATTCCAACCTTCTGTTCTCTAGGTGGATTTGGGAAGGAAGCAAGGCAGTAATTCAAAAGCAACCTTGCAAGTGCGTGGGCTACACACTGTACATGCTGCATGAGCAGCACCGCAATAGCCCATGCGATGGAGAGGAAATGCTCATTCCAGAGGCTTTGCTTTCAAGCTTCCAGGGGGTTGGCGAACTCACCCCTGGCAGATATTTCAGTGGGAGCTAGTAACTGTCCGGGGCGGGGATGGCTTTAATTCACACTTCTGCCTGCCTCAGGAAGATGAAACAAACAAGAAACTCCTGAGTAGAAGGAAGGCGGCTGACGAGCTACTTGTGCACTTGCCTGCTCTCGCGCAGGTCAGCAAGTAAAAGGTGCTTCATGCCATGTTGCAGAAGAACAAGCTCTGAAGTAGTTTCAGTGTGTGACTGTCCTTCGAGGTGTCGCAGATTCTGCTACTGCAGGGCCAATGGCTTCGCTTTAACCAAAAGCTATGAACCAAATGTCACTAGTGCTTCCTTTCCCGTACACAACTGTTGGCGGACTTGACTTGACAGTGTGAGCAGGTGCTATGGAATGAACTTGCAGTGAGAGAGAACTACATAACACGTCATCCAACTTTTCTTCTTCTCCTTCCTTTAGTATTCTCCTGCCTCATCCTCTCCGTTAGCAGTGATTCCTGCCTGGATACCCCTTTTGTCTCCACTCACAGATCCCTCTACACTGTTCAAACCGTCCCTTAGTTTGGAGCATCATGACCTATTCCTAAAACCTCCCTTCTGCAGCACTGCGAGAAAATAAATGTTGTTGATTAAATGGCTTTCCAAGCATTCAGTGTTGGCTTAAGTCTACTCCTGTTGAACTCAGCAGTAACCTGATTTCGTTGGGAATACAGTCTGGGCAATGCAGAGCACTTCTGAATAGCCCACCCTAAAATTGTGCATGTCATCAGGATGTACTAGATGCTAAATGTGGGCTACTACATAATTCTGTCTCTAACTACATTTGTCCTTGGATTCCCCTCCCGGGGATGCTACCTCATCTTGTGCGTCATTTAGATTAAACACTCTGGGCTTAGACTTGTCTGTGAGAAGTCTAGCATACTTCTGCACCCGATGAATAAGAGCCATGTTCTTTAAATGGTTAACACTTGACTACAAGCATTAAGATCGAATGGCTGGTCAGGCACAGGAGCTGGGGATTAGTGTTTCAAAGAGTTATGAGCCCAGGGAAGAGTCTGGGGATGGAGAGCCCAGGTGTCCTTAGCTGGTAGTGGTGTGCTGAAAGAATTGTGGCTCATGTCTCTTGAAGACTCAGGATACCCAGCAAAAACGCAGCAAGTTCCTGGACCTCCTTGAGCAGGAAAAAGAGAAGCTGACTGAGGAGATGGAGCTGCTACAGCAGATGCTTGTCACCAAAGAGCAGGAAAGAAAGATTGTGTCTGCTGAGAGTAAGTAGTGTGTGGTGCAGTTTGTTTAAATCCTCTGCAAACTAAACTTACTGGAATTGTTTCAATTTCTAGATCAAGCTCACTGGACAGCCCTCCAGCTTTCTATAATGCTGCCAGAAGTCAATGTCATTAGCAAGAGCTTAAACAAGCACATGATCTTCAGCAGGTAGCCCTGTTTGCTGAAGTTAGGTCTCAATCTCCATAAAAATTTCTTTAGAAAAGGCGGAGGGGTCTAAGCCTCTAAAATGAAGCTAGGTGTGACCTTTCTGAATTCTGTTAAATGTTGGTCCTACAGCTACATAGTCCAATGTAGAGTGCAACTTGAATGTGCCTCTTTAAGGAACTCCAACTTGTTCAACTCCACCAGTGTGGATGGAACCCAGTACCCTTCACCACACCAGTCTTGTGGGGCGCAAAATGGAAAAGGGGATGCGGTAACTGGACAAATGTCTGAACCAGAATTCGTTAACTATTGTCCTGAAACTTCCACTATGATTTTATAATGGCTTAAGTGGGAGCAAACTTGGCTACTGGGGAAGTGAGTGGCTCAGAGAACACAACTAAAGCTGTTTTAGCAGAAAATAGCAGAGTAGTAACAGGGGTCTGAGACAGGCTCCACATCCCAGCAGGGCCTCTCCTGCACTACTCTGGATGGCTGGAGAATGTATTTGAGTGGTATGTCTTTAACAAGAGTTTGCATGTACTTGCTGTAAGCTTTCTTGGGAATTTAAGAATGCATTTAGTTACCATGGCATGTGAAAAGTTCAACTTGCTCATTGGGGAGAAATGTTAACACCTGCAACCTCTCCTTCTCCATCTACCTAACTACAGTCGCTGCTGGGGCTACTGGGCTTAGATTAACAGTAGGCCAATAGTCACACTACCAAATGATAAAACAGTGCATGGTTTCCTAGGTATGACCTACCAGCTATGAATGGAGAACCCACAACTGTGTGCATCTGAGTCACCAACACAAAATTGGGAATCTGCACTCTGTGGAATCTAGAAAAATTTGAGGAGAGGCTTGTCTCAATGAAAGAAACTTATCAGGTACAGTCTCATGCTTTAGCTGCTACTTCGGCAGGATAAGAAATTGAAGGAAGCCAGGTAACTTGGGGATTCTGAAAAAACTCACTCCAACTCCAGACTCTCTTGTGCCATGGCACAAGCAAGCGTGGGGAAATGTGGCTTTGTGCTCTCTTGGTGTGCAGCCATTCCACCCAGGGCAGTGGAGATGGCCATGTTAAAACAAGTTTGCAAACCTGAGATTTTTAGTATTGAAACTGAGTCTTCTGCAGATCTTCTGGGTCTGCATTCTTCCTGCTCTTCAGTACTACTGCTAGTCTGTCCCCGAGGAAGGCTATCGTGCTGTTCAAGGAGATGACATAGTAACTATCCCTTCTGCAGGACTGGCAAATCAAAGAGCCTCAGCATTGAGACCATGTTAAACTTTACCTGGACTACTTTGTTTTGTTAATGAGGGAACTCCCGTTAAATTACTGAGGCCTGGTCTACACTATGCGTTTAAATCGATTTAAAGAGCGTTAAATCGATTTAATGCTGTACTCGTCCACACTACAACGCCCTTTATGTCGATATAAAGGGCTCTTTAAATCGATTTCTGTACTCCACCTCGACGAGAGGAGTAGCGCTAAATTCAATATTAACATATCGGATTACGGTTAGTGTGGACGGAAATCGACGTTATTGGCCTCTGGCCGGTATCCCACAGTGCACCACTGACCGCTCTGGACAGCAATCTGAACTCAGATGCAGCGGGCAGGTAAACATGAAAAGCCGCGAACTTTTGAATTACATTTCTGTTTGCCCACGAGGTGGACTCTGATCAGCACGTGGGCGATGCGGTTCAAATACCAAAAAGAGCTTCCATGAGACGAGGAATACTGGATTGAGCTTTAGGGAGACAAATCTTTGTATTAGAATCGTACAGAACCGAAATGCAAAAGGCGTTTGAAAAAAATCTCCAGGGCAACAGCGCTGCGTTGACAGCGTAACAGGAACCAAGAGACTCAAATTGACGCTCATGGAGGAAGGACGGTATGAGACGATCAAGCTTCCCACCATGTCCACAGCAGTTCTAAAAAGTATTTGCATTTTGGCTGACCCTCCCAATGTCTGTAGGTTCAAACACAGTTCTGGGTGGTCAGAATAGCTCCCTCCAGAATCCCCCCACATGTAAGAAGAAAGAATCGAATTCTTGACTTCTTCAGTCATCTAATGTGGATGCTGCTTGTACGGTATGCTACAGCAGTGAAGAGCAATATCGCTCTCTCCTCGAAGTGTAGACGGTAGCGTAGACAGGTAACTTCCCCATGACCCCATCTGATAATTGCCTCATAGTAATGGGGAATGATTCTTATCGTCGTAAGATAGAACAGTAAGGCTAATAAGCATTTCATCATAGCAACGGGGCTTCAGCCCTCCCTTCTGTTAAGATGAAAGATTCTGACTGCCTACTTCATAGCCCGGGATGGACTGCCCTATTTTATCTCACTCAAAGTTTGTTTTATTCCTGCATTCCTTATAACTATACAACAATGGGGACCTGCACGGTAACCCAGGAAAGGTTGGGGAGGGAGGAAAGAACGGGTGGGCGTTGTTTTGCAGGGGCATACCTGTGAATACTGACAACGGAGCACAGCTATGCTCTCGATACAACTGGTCTCTATACATTGCCACCTTATTCTCAGTCCAGACAGAATCTTATTTTGTAAAAGCAATAAGGAAGGATTGAACTCAGTTCCAAGTGAGTCAATCCCAATTTTGCTTTTGCGTTGCGCCCGGCGATTAGCCGGGCACTCATGATAGCAAGCGGACAGTAAGAAGGGGAAGAGAAACCGTCATCTCATAGAGTTTTCTCCGGGCAGAAGCACGGTACTAGAAGACGAGATAACCATCTTGCTATAATTGCAAGCAAGTGAATGCTGCTGCGTGTGTCGTGGAGTAATCGCCTCTCTGTCCAGCGCATCCAGTACACATAGGTCCGGAAAACAAAAAAGGCTGAACGGGCTCCATGGTTGCATGCTATGGCGTTTGCCAGGGCAAGCCAGGGAAAACGCGCGAATAGGATTGATCAGTCTGATGATTTTCCCGAGAGGAATGATGACGACATTTACCAGAACCCCCCGGAATTAAAGATTCAACCCTGAATTCTAAGGGAGGGGAGATGCGGAACTATGGGATCGCTAGGAAGTGCTTACCAACAATGCACGTTCAGTATCGAGTTAGCTCGGAGCATGGATGCAAACAACGAAATTGACTGTGCTATGTTGGCCGCATGAAATGAAATATAATATCAGTTTATAATAACGATTTTAGCAAATTTGATTTTATACGGTATGCTAGACATGCATAAATTGCTGCTGTTTGCGGCCCTTTGCCCAATTCACTGGGAGGAATCATCAAAGGACACTGAGTGCATAAATAAAGGGGGAAATAGGCATGGGGAAGAGAAACTTGTGTATTTTCTGCCATACAATTATTGTTTAAAACTTTGTCACTTAAAGTTGGTGCAAGACACTTCACATGCGATTGTGCAGCTGTGCAGTCTGTTTAATGACTCTTTGACCTTCAATTGGCTCTCACAGGCTACTGAAAGGTCTAGTGTGAGATTAAAAGTGCCGTGTCCTGGCAGCATCCACCTTGATGAGTCTGCAGGGGATTGCAAGAGAAAGGAGATATAGCAGTTTTTGTGGAGTTGAAGACAGAACCAGATTAACAAGAATCTCCTCTAAAATTGCTGGTCAGAAGCCACATTTTTTTTAAAAGCTGCCTCTGCTTAGGAAAATGGCTGCTAAAAGGCGGTAGAGTATGGGGTTAAGGGAAATAAGTATGTATGATCAATAAATTATGGCAAAATTTCCCTATCCTGGAATAATGACATGAGAAAAAAAAGTTGGTTCAACTAAAGTAATACCTTGTGCACCTGCATTATCAGGGTGGGGACAGATTTGACCTGGGCGTCATGTTCTCCCTCCTTGATGGGGGACGAAAGCTGAACGCCAACCTGGATCTCCCCTGTTTGTGTCATGTGGTTCAAGAGTCAGTGGCACTTATAAGCCTAAGACGTTTGTAGATGAGCTTTCGTGAGTGAATACCCACTTGTCGGATGCATGTAAGTGGAATTCTCAGGGGGCAGTGTAATTATATAATCCTCTGATTGAACTAACTTCATTATTCTATCCTGCGTTTTGTGCATATATTAATTGCCCTGGAATGTTCCACTAGTGCATCTGATGAATGGGAATTCACCCAGAAAGCTATGCTCAAAACGTCTGTTGTCTAATAAGGTGCCACAGGACTCTTTGCTGCTTTTACAGATCCAGACTAACATGGCTACCCCTCTGATACTTGACTTAATGTATAAGATTTCTTTTGAAGTTCAAGACATGGTGTTTAATGAGGGCTCTATCAGAAATTGAATCTCTCTTAAGTTAGTCGCCAATTACCAGTACTGCTGAAATGAATCTACTTGCTACCGGCCAAAACAATAGAAATGGGCCTGATCAGCAGTGTTTCTCCACAAGATTAATATCCCAATTGCAGATGCCTCCGCTGTGCCAGTAGCTGGATTCTGGTCTTCACTATTAATGCCCCTTTTACTCTTGCATGTGCAGTAGTTCAGCTAGCTTGGCAGGCTTCACCTCCTGGTTCTCATTCACTCACAGCACTGTTGAGCTAGGCCTATTTGACCTTTGAACAAGTGGCCCGAAGGACAGGAGCAGAAACTGTCTGATCTCTTAGTGATGAGAATAGTCTGCACCAGTCCAGCTTTCTCTTGCCTTCTCCCCTTCAGTGAGCACAAGGGCCCCTTTCATTTCCCAAAAAAGGCCAACAGAGCCACTTAGGCATCCGTGGCTTTGCTTACCTGATGTCCGCTGTCTGCTTTGATGGTGGCTGGGAGCTGAAGGAAGGCATGGCCAGCTGTCATTGACTCTGCCCTGGAGTCCTGTGCTGGTGCAGGCTTCCCAAAATTTACCACACTCCTCTCTCTGTCCCAGGAAGCTGGCCAGTCCTTGAACTGTGAAACCCCTCACTGTGACAGAACCATCTGGCAACTTGGGACTGGTTGGTTGAAGCCCAACACTTAATTTTTTAAACCAAGCTGACTGTGTCCCTTTAAGATGGCACTCACTATGAGGGGTTGTTTGTATCCCTGCCTGTAACCAGTGCTTGATGGCAAACAAACATCTGCCTTGCACAAATGGCAACAAACTCTAGCTACTTCATTTGCTGTCATTAGATTTAATAGGGATGTATCCTCATGCACGTGGGTTTCCCTCCAAGACTTAGGGAATGGCTAGACAGTCCATGGCAGGAACTCCTCACTGTTCCAGGACAGTCACAAGATGCTGAACTGCCTCCAGACATTGGGTGAGAGGGAACCACTGGTCTCTGCTTTTCAAATAGACCAAGACATATGGCTCTGTTAGCATTTTATAGTATAGTGCTTAGGACAAAAGCTAGGATTTTATAGCTGAGGCAAATAGAAGAGATGAGTGAGGGGAAGAAATGGGATTTTCTGAACCCTTTTGTGGGGGAGGGATTTCTACCCTACTCCTAGGTGTGATCCAGGGCATCTCAGGGAATTCTGACTGTCCAGATAATCTGGAGACCTGCCTGCTGTTGGGAACCTGGTCAGCCTCTGTTGTACATCCTTACAAGCCGGAAGGAATGGTTTACAGAGTCCACTGCTCCTGAGGTAGTAAGGAAGATATAGAAAATGTGGTCCCATCCGTGTGGGGCTGGAATCAAGGATCATATGTAAACTCTACTTCAGCTAAACCAGCTTTTTTGAGTTTGACCATGGCATTGCCTGGGTCAAACTCTGTTAGAAGCATTATTCTGAAAACCAACAACTGAAGGACATGGCTGAGATCTGTGCTGACCAGTCCTCAGTTACCGCAATGACCCTGGGACAACTACCTTGAGGTTAGTGGTCTCTGTGCTTTCAGAATCAAGCGTAAAGGGGCTTGAAATCCTGTTGAAGTGCAGGGAGTGCTCAGCTTTGGGCTCTTGGGGCCTGTCTAATTCTTGCACTGGCTAGCCCTAGACCAGAAGTGGGCTTAGTGAGAACCCTGTTGATATCCAGCTTTCAACAGCCTTTCCCAGCTCCGTTCAACAGCCAGTCTGGATGTGATGTGATGACTGGCTAAGCCAGCCAAATCCTTTTAGGAGAAACTGATGTGAGTTGGGGGAGGAGAGAAGGGCTAGGGTGTGTGGGTGGGGCTTGCCTGCATGGAATGAAGGTGTAGGAAGGAGGGGGGTCTGGGAACAGAACCAAACAGCCCGTTTGAGTGCTGGGTGGATGGCAGACAGGAATAGTCAGTGGCGTGAGAGTAACTGAATAAGAAGAATAATGGCTATGGCTCCTATTTTTTCCACTAAAAGTTCCTGGGTTATTCTGATTTGTTATAGACGATAGCACTAAATAGGAGCCTTGCCCAGACTCCCTCGAAAGGCTCTGTAATTGCAGCAGCTGGTGTCCTACTGCACAGGGACACAAATGAGTCTGTTCCGGCAGACAATATGCCTGTCACTAGCAAATATAAAACTGGCAATTAATGGAAGAGGCTCTATGTTGAGCTTTCAGTCTGGACAATACGAAGGGTCTGGAAGAGCAAGATTAAGCCTGGCATGTCTACAGGAGCTTGTTAAACCGTCTCAGCAAGGTTTGTTTTAGGCATTTCTTAAAAAATGGTCAAAATTGACTCTTCAAATGAGCCTAGGACGCAGGCTAGCCTTGGAATAGAGCCAGCAACGCGGAGTCTGAGCCTGAGACAGGAAGGGATATCTCCTCAACTGAGCAGTACCGGAGCAGTCAGCTGGGTGAAATATGGCTCATCCAAAATACACGTCAAATAGGATTTGTATCAAATGTAACTTTGGTTACAGTTCCTCCAACTACTGCCCTCAAGTAGTGTCTAAATACAACTTGCATCAAGACTTAAATGTATAAAAATCTTCTTACGGTGCTATGAAAACATCGGGAGGCGGGGGGGCAGGAATAGACTACTCAGCATTTAAAGTCTCTGTGTGAGTTTAGTTACAAAACACATTTACTAATGTGAAGGTCTGGGAACTAGACACACTATGCAGATAGCACATGGAATTAACATTTGCACAATTCTGTTTTAAAATGTGCTGCCCCAGCGCTCTAATGGATGACTGAACTTCAAAGTGAACCAGCACATAAACTCTCCTGCACTCCAGCCCCCATCCCTGAAAGCACCGAATTTCTCGTGACCCAGTTCTGGGCACTCAACTCATCTTGATTCCTAGAAAACTTCACAGAACAAATAGAACTCACAGCATGACTTGAAAGTTAACAAATGTCTCTCTCCTGGTGAACCAAGGAGGGGCGGGGGGTGTGGAATTCCCCAGGTGCCTCACCCTTCCTGACCCTAAATTGCAGTGCAGTTAGCTTGAGCAGCCTGTCTGAGCTCCAGTGCCATGGGTTTACACCAGACAGCATAAAGGATGGTCTCTGAGGTACTGGTAACTCAAAGTTTTTTAAGACTTTGTAGGCTCAAGCTAATACACCTAGCACTAGGCCCAGTTACCTTCTGGGTTTAAGTCACAAGCCTGAAGTTCTCCAGGTAGGAAATCTAAGAGCCTTTTCTCTGCTCTTTGTGCTGGCAAAGTATGGGGCTTAAATTCTTTGGAGCCAAGTCCAGTTTCCCATCTGTCTGCAAGTAGTGCAGAATAGCTCCTAATGGCTCTCCTAGGAAATGAAATTGTAAAGAAGGGCTGGGGAGAAGCATATGTGAATCTTTCTTCATGCTGCTTAAAGCTCCATAGCCCAGGAGGTGGCCCCCTGAGCCACTGAGTATAATCCCATTACATCGAAGAGAGGCATCAGCATCCCATCTATGCTTTAACCCTTGTGGAGTGGATCCTTTTTCTTGGTGAGGGGGGGAACCCCACAAGGGTGCAGGGAGCTTGGCCAGCTAATCTCAAATTCCTTGTTTTCTGTCAGGAGCAGGAGTCCTCTCAGCCATCAGACATCAGAAAAGCTACTGGGGAAAGGCAAGTAGGCTTGTTATACACCACTGGATACCTCTTCTGTGCTAATGCTGCTTAAAATCAATAACCCAGCATGTCAAGGTTTTTTCCCCCCACTTTGAACTTTAGAGTACAAGAAGTGGGGACCTGCATGAACGCTTCTAAGCTTAATTACTAGCTTAGGTCTGGTACGCTGCCACCAGCCAGAATTTAGTGTCAGGCACACTTTCTGTTCCCCCAAAACCTTCCCTGGGGAACCGAGACCCAAACCCCTTGGGTCTTAAAACAAGAAGAAATTAACCATCCCCCTCCTTTTCCCCCCAGACTTTCCCCTCCCTGGGTTGCCTTGAGAGGCTTCACACAGATCCAAACTCCTTGGATCTTAAAACAAAGAGGAATTAACCATCCCCTGAGAAAAAAGGCCCCCACCTTCTTTCCCAAACAACAGAGAAAAATCCCCCCAAAAAACCTCCCTTGGGAAAAATCTTTTTAAAAAACAAAAGAAAAAGGAAATTTTCCATCCCCTTCCCCCCCTCCCCTTTTTTTCCCCACAAAACCCAGGTTTTCCCCTTGGGGTGGGCGTTTTGAAGAGTTTTTCCCAGGGCCCCCCCCAAAATTTTTCCCCCCTTTTGGAAAAAATTTCCCTTTAAACACAAAGGAAAAAAAAAACAAAATCAAGGTTTCTTTAAAAAAGAAAAAAAAAAAGCCCTTTTTAAATTAAAAAAAAAAGGAAAGGAAAAAAGGTAAAAAATACCTTTTTTTCTTTGTAAATTTACAAAAAAAATGGAAAAAAATTGGCCCTTACCAAAAAAGGGGTAAAAATTTTTAAAAGAAATTTCAAAAAAAATAATAGAAAGCCCTTAAGAGGGGACCGCCCCCCTCCCCCAGAGCCCCCTGGAAAAAAAAGAAACTTCAAAAAGTTTTAAAGCAGCAAAAAACAAGAAAGGTTTTTGGGTAATTCCCCCCCCCCTTTCAGCCAAAAAGAAACCCAATTTTTTAAAACCCAAGTTTTTGGAAAGGAAAAAAACAAACAATTAAAAGAACCTAAAATTCCCCCCCTTTGCCCCCCCCTTTGAAAAAACCCTTAATTACTTTAAACTTACTTTTTCCCCCCTGAAAAACCATGAAAAAAGAACCTGGAAATTTCCCAAGAAAAAAAAGGAAAATTTGGAAAAAAAGCCCTGGGATTTTTGTTAAGTTCTGTTTTTTTTTTTCCCCTCCCCCTCCTTAGCCCCCCCCCCAAAGGAGAAGCCCGAAAAGGAACCGGAAACACACAAAAGGGGCAAAAAACAAAAAACAAAAGAATGAAACATGAAAGACGGATTCAGAAAGATTGGGAAAGCCTGGAATGACGTCTGGTCCCTCTCAGTCCCGAGAGCGAACAACGAACAAAACAAAAAGCACCAACAAAGACTTCCCTCCATCAAGATTTGAAAGTATCTTGTCCCCCCATTGGTCCTCTGGTCAGGTGTCAGCCAGGTTCACTGAGCTTCTTAACCCTTTACAGGTAAAAGAGACATTAACCCGTAACCATCTGTTTATGACACAGCAGTATTGGACATAATGATGAACTAGCAAGGTCTGGTTCTGTTTTTTGCGCTTATCAAAATAGAGTTAAAAAAAAAGTAACAAAACTAGGGCAATCAGGAGATCAAACTGGTCCTTATTCCTTCTCCAACAGAAGGAAAAGATTTGGTTCCTATTAATGAAGCTGGTGCTAGGCAGTAACAGCACAAGTACCCCGCGCTGGCTACACATGGAGCCTGTCACCCCCTTTGGGTGATTATTTTCAGATGCTGGCTGAAAGAACGATCTTGGCTAGGTAAGGAGCACTGCTCTGTTTCCTCCCTCCCTGCCCCAGACTGAGTCATTCTGAAGTTAGGGTACTAAACTTCAAAAATGGAGAAAAGGCCAGCTATAGTTCCTATGTGTTTCTGTGAGCGCCCAGACCAATGGGGGGTCTGTCACTGCCTGCCTTGTAACTTTGGGTGTCTTAATAGTACAGTTCAGTGCTCTGACACCAGTAGCCAGCTGACATAAGGTCCCCCTGGCTTCCATTATCCTAGTTACTACTTTCAGGGTGACCTCAAAATCCCTGCTGTTCATGAGGGCCCCCCAAATCTGTCTTCTCAAGTTCTTCAATACCACTCAGACTTCCCGTCTGGTTTGTCACCCCAAAAGTGTGAAACCTACCCTCAACTATCAGTTCACTTTGGTGCAAACACTCCACACAGCTTGTACAACAGACCTGCTTGAGGTAAAAGCAAACAGTTTATTTAATAGAAAAATCATAGCTTCAAAGATGATATAGTTAGGGAAAGCAAACACAAGTTGCACAGAAAATGAATATAAAGGCAGAACACCTGAGTTTGCACTTTGCTACTGCCTTTAACAGCTTCCCAGCATGCCCTCAGCCCTTCACTTTTATACACAACATTGACAACCGGTTGATTCAGTTGCTTATTTGGGGTGGGAGAGGTACAGACCCTTCAGTTCTCTCCTTGGGGTGACTTTTTTCCAGTCCATCTTGTTAGGGAAAATACCCGCCCCCCCTCTATTATCTTAGGCCCTAGGCCTTTGAGCAAAAATAATTTAGAGCTTTAACTCAGCTTGTTTTACTGTACAAAGGGCATGCTGAGGCAGAAAGATGTAGTCAGGGCCCAAAAGAGGAACTAGATGTGGATAAAGGGGAACCAGGAGATCTGTTAAGTTTTAACAGCTGACCNACTTTTATGTATGTAAGTAAGATTTTTATGTTCCGTGTCTGTGTATTGGTAGAGTTTAAGAAAGATTCTGAGCTCTAAGGTTCATCTGTCTGTCTGTTGTTCGTTTGTTATTCCTAAGCTGTAAAGTCAAAGGTTCCTGGTTCCTGGTAAAGTATACTGGACCATAGGTTGCGGTGTTCACTCTAGAGTCTCGAAGTCTCGAGTTGTAAGTTCCCGTTCCCGATAGCCGGCTCCCTGGGGGAAGGCCTGTCCGATAAGGACAGGGGATACCCAGGATTTTGTGTCTTAAAGGTGTCTGTGTGATTGTGTGAAAGCCAAGCGGCTGGAGTGAGTGATGGCTGTGGGAAGATGCCCCGAACTTCCTGCGAAGCGAAAGCTCGTGACCGGGAGCGTCTCGAAAGCAAGCCACACAGCTCAGCCTGAATGAGCCTTGATGTGACTGTGAAGCTTCCCCAGCTGGCAAGCCTTGGTGAGTGGCTCTAAGGCTGGGGTGCAGGCGTGTATTCCCGTTCCTTCCCTTTTGTGTGCAAGTTTGCTTGAGTGAAAGCGAGCTGAAGCGAGAATGAGGGCTGGTCAATCCAAAGGGATTCCAGTCCCACCTAAAGGCACTTCTGCTGCTTATATATATGTGCACTGCGGTCCGTCGACGTGTAAATATTTGCAGAAGTAGAATTGGTATACCAGAGAAGATCTACAACTGCAGTTTCCCCTGGAGGGAAGTTTCGACCTTGACAGGATTGTGCATCTGCGGGGTGCACTTCTTGCCAACGCCATGTGTCAAGAACAGTTCAATGTGTATTTTGAGTGGCATGATGAGATGGGAAAGAGACGTCAGGAATCCCAAGTTAGGAGACTTATGGACACTCAAGAAAAATTAAAAACCCAATTAAAAGAGGTGCAGGAAAAATTGAGTGTTGTTTATCAGGCTGGCGCAGTTCCCCTGTGCCCTTCTAGACCAACCCAAAACCAAACCTACAGCCCCCTTGGACGAGTTAATTGGCTTATTTGTGGAATGCCGACAGTGACCCTTCCTGGACTGATATGGAGCAACTTTTAAAAGCCATATTGCCCAGAGAAACCCTTATTCGCCTTTGTCAGAGAGCTTAATGGCTGGAAACTAGTGAGGGTCTTACCGACAAGGCCTTAATTATGCGCAGGGATGCCCTAGTTAGGGAAGTCCTTTCCGTCTGCCCCAAGAAAACGGATTGGACAAGAATAAATGCTTGTAAACAGAATAAGGGAAAAAATCTGGCTGATTATATAGAACGCATTAAGTAAGTGTTTGAATGGTATTGGAGGATTGATGATGCTGAGGAGACAGCAAGGCAAGCTGTACTGGTGGCTGCTTTTGTGCAAGGACTCCTGCCTAAGGTGGGAGAACAGTTAGAATCAATGTAGTGGATTGGGAAGGCAAGGATTTAGAAGGAATTTTGGCTGCAGCACAGCATTTTCATAAACAATTAGAAAGGAAAAGGACGAAGCAGAATCCAAGTTTATGGCACTGCAGATTCACACTATGCAGGACCCTAACAAAAGGAGGAGGCGAAAGCAAGAACTGGGAACAGAGGAGGCCCTGCCCCCACCGGGGGTTAAACCCTTAGCCTAAACAAGGTGCTTGCTTTATATGTGGGCAGGAGGGACACTGGAGGATGGATCGTCCACAGAAAAGATGTACCTACTGTAAACAGGAAAGCCATCTTATAAGAAATTGTCCCATGCGTCCCCCTTTGGGCTTTTTCTTCCTCCTGGAGGAGTCCCAAACAAAACCCCATATCGTTATTTATCAGTTTTTCCCTACTCCACCTTCGCCACCGCTTAATTGTTAGGAAAATCAGGAAACTGATGACGAGACTGATAACGTCATCGCCCCATTCCTGTCAGTTGATCAAACTGGCCCTACGGTCTTATGTTTAAATACATTGGTATTGCCACCCCTTGCTCGATAAATGCTGGAGTATCTCGTTCTATTCTTAGGGCGTAAAAGTTTTCTTCTGTTCCTTTTTTAGATGTAATCACAGCTATAGGTGTGAGAAATATTCCTATTCCCCCACCCAGTGTCATCCCCACTTTCTGTTTCTATCTGTCCTCTCTTGGCTCAACATGCATTTTTCTTTAGTCCCTGTTCTCCTGTCAACCCATTGGGAAAAGATTTGCTGTGTGAATTAAATTGTACAATCTGTTGTGCCTAGATGGTGTGTATCTGGATGTGCCTGATCCCGCTCACAATGAGGTCCTGGCAGTTTATTTTAGAGCAACACTCTAAAGGAGAAGACTGACCCCAGCCCTTCCTCGTTGCAACAGGAACTGCTGGTTAAGGTCTTTCCCTCCCTGTGGGCATTGTGAGCCGATCACGCTGACCAGGTTGGGCACGTTGGGTCTGCCCAGCTGGTCGAAATTTGCTTGAACCCAGCAAGACCACTTCCCAAAAATGTAGTGAAACCCTCTCGCAAACTATATTGAGGAAATTTTATTGTGCTGTTTATGTTGTTGTTCTCTCTATTTTATGTGTTGTTTGTAACTCAGTTATTATTCTGATAACTGAATATTATTATGCATCGGTGCTGAGGGGTTGTTATTGCCTCAAAGAAAAATTGTATTAAGTCCAGACATAGAAAAATGTTAATTATTAAACAAGATGCTTTTATGATGTAATGTGTGTATGTAAATAGGTGTGCATAGATAAATAAAAAGGGATTTAGTCAAAAAGCCCACCCTCATGTTAAATAGGTAGTGAAACAATGCTTGTGCCCATGAAAGAAAAAAATGTAGCAAGAAAAAGGATCGGGCCCAAACAAACTGCGGTTTGAGGAAGTTGGGGAAAAAAAAAGAAGTTAAAAGTTAACTCTGTAGTTATTGGAGAAAATTAAGTAGTAAAACTAAGTATAATGTTAAAAGGTGTTATGAAAATAAAAATCTTGGGTTTTTTTAGAATGTCTGTAAATAATAAGCACTCTTGATATGTAAAATTTCATGTACAATAATTGGTGTTGTTTTGGGGTTGTAAAAACAGAACACAAAACTAAACAAGAAAACAGCCCCCAATCAACAGCCAAAGTTGTGACTGCAGTAGGGCAGTCAAGGCCAGGAGAATGGTAAAAAAAACTTAAATCTGTTTTGGTTACAAAAAAAATGCAATAGAAACTGTAGTGAGTACCCCACACTAAGCCTTGAGGTGGCTCTGTGTAATCAATGGTCATGTTGCCAAAGGGAAGCCAAAATAAATTGTGTTTTCCATTTTAATCAACATGTATTCAAAGGTAGAAACCATTAAAACTGGACCTGCCTATAAAAACAATATAGGAAAATATAGGAAGTAATTCCTCAGTTTTGCCTACAATCAGCAAATATATTTTAAAAAAAAAAAATTTATGTTTAACTGTTGTAATTGCAAGACTTGACCTTAAAACAAGGTTATAGACACCATCCCTTGGACATTGGACAAATTGGATGAAGCTTTTACTCAGGTTAAGCATGTTCTGGCCTGAGCATTGGCACTGAGCCTCCCTGATTATAAGAACCCTTTATTCTCTATTATCATGAAAAAAGCAAAGACCCGTTGTATATTTTAGTTCCTCTGCTGCTCTTATGAGTATGTGTTAGTTTTATTAATGTATTGTGAACCTAATTTTATTGAACAAATTATAACTAAGTCATGTGCAGTTTCACAGATCCAGTATGGTTAAAATGCCCTTAAAAGGCACTTCCAATTGAAAAAACTGCACTCAGCCCTTATAAAATTTTTCTACCAGGGTACCAGTGCAACTATCAACAGTGCCCTGTTGGTGTTGACTCAGATGAATATTTATTCAATAAATGACACAATGTGTAATTGATTGCCAGGTACTAATGAAATGTGTTAGGTTTTTTGTATACAGCAGCTCTGTCGCTTGCTGAAACCAGAAGACTGGGTCTACATGGAGGTCCACCAGCGAGGAACTGCCCTGCCCCCATGCTGAAAGACCCTTATCAAATCCTGTTAATTACCAACACCGCTGTGAAGTGCCAGAATTGACTACATGCTCGTGTTGTCACTGTAATGGCTCTCCGACTAAGGTTCAAACTTTTGCCTTCTGCGTTGTTGCTCCTCTGGACAGCAGGAGTGAAAAAACAAGGTAAAAGAACTGGTAACTTCTCCTTTGTCGGCTGACAAACCACTGAGCCTTTAACCTCTCCGCTTGAGGACATAATAAAGCCTCCAAGCAAGCAAGTGATTGTGCTAGTAACCTCTCCCTTGCAGCCTCACTGCTGGACAGCTAAGTGAATTAAGACTACGAAATCTCGAAGAATAGCTTGCGGAGGCTAGCCAAAACTACTGAAATTGAAACTTTAATGTTCTTTACCCTCTCCTCCTTAATGAACTTGGGGTGGAGATGAAAAAGTAATATTTTTCTTAATCTTAGCCAATCAGTAGCCTCACTAGTAAACAACCGACATACATCCACAGGACTATCTGACCACAAAAAAATTGTTTTTGCTTTAGAGGCTATTCCGGTAACCAACAACATAGCCTGTACCTTGTTATAGTATCTCCCTCCCGTATAACGAACCCCCTGGTTCAGATGGACCATATTTAATCCCAGGCAGGATAGATTTAATTAAACGCTACCCTGGGAACTGTGAAGTTCTCCCTGCCTTATGTCCCACTTCCAGATTACTGCTATCTGCCCAATTGCTCCCAAGGGGCTGCCCTTGGGTTGGTACAGACTTGGGGTGCATCCTCCGCCAAAGGAGGGTCTTAGCTGGCTCCTTATGGGTTGGGAAAATAGTGTCTGCTTCTGTTTAAAATATTTATAAAAAAACCAACAGAATGATGAAAAAATTAGGCCAATTGGCCCAGGCCATAGACTTATTTCCAGGGCACAGATAAACAGTATTTGGGCTGGAGTGGAAACGAAATTATATGTAGTCTCCACTCTTAGTTCTCTGGCCCATGATTTACTGAGAAAATGCTCTTAAGCATCGCTGAAGCAGGGAAGGCATTGCGGTGGGATCTGGCTTGTTCTGAGGTGCGGGATTTTCTGAGCGACCAGCTAATGGCCGTTTTGGAAGGATCTTAACACACCAGGCTTGGCCCACCGCCCTTATGGATGCTTCAGGCCTACCATCTGGTTTGTGGCCATGGAGATGTACTGGAAATTCCTGATTGAAAATGCTAGTGCTCACAGTGCTCCTCCCAGGCCTATGGGCCAGTGAAAGGAGTGTGGGCTCCCACATACCGAATCCTCCCAGATCCGTGGGGAGGTTGCTTGTGGGACGGGTCATCCACCGGAATGTGTGGGAAATCAAACCTCCCCATGGCCCTAATCGGTTCCTTGTCAGTGCCCCGGCTATAAAAGCCTGACTTTTGGATTGGACTTGATAATCTATGGACCTATTGACCTTTAAAACCTCCCCAAGTCCAATGTACCCGAAAACTTAAGCCCGGTGAAATTCACCACCACGTGTGTTGGGAAGGTACTGGGCACGTCACAGCCCTTGACTCTCGACCCTAATGCAGGCAAATAACAGTTGAGCATATGTTAACTCCTCTTCTGTCCCATACGATGTAGCTGTAATAAGCCTCTGTCCCAAATCTGGACCTTAGCGTCCAAAATCTGGGGGCTTAGCATGAAACTTCCCCAAGCTTATTACCAGCTGGGATCTGATATCGCTGCCACCAATCAGGATTCAGAGCTCCTGATAGCTCCCAGGTCTCCCCAAACCTTTTCCTGGGGGACCCCCAAGACCCAGAACCCTGAGTCTCCCACCCAAGGGAAAACCAGCTCCTTCCCTTGTCTTCTCTTTATCTCATCCCCAGCTCTCCCTCCCTGGGTTAGCCTGGGCGATACTGTACTTAAAACTCCTTGAATACAAACCAGAGAGGGCAATTTACTTTCCCCTGAGGCTATGCATTCAAACCTAGTCAAGCTAACACAAAGAGATGTTCCCCATCCCTTTGTCCCGTAGCTTTAACCAGAGGAAAAAAACCTCAACCAGGTTTTGAAAAGAAAACTTTATATAAAGAGAAAGAAAATACATATAATAGAAACTCTGCATTCAAGAATCAAATACAGGGCTATTGCTTATAAGAAAAATAGGAATAAACAGTCTGATTCAAAAGATATCCGATTTAAACCAGTCCAGCAAAGTACACACATGTAAATACAACTACAATATAAACCTATTGCTTTTCCTTTTGTACTCACAACTTGGTAACAGAAGGGTAGAAAAGAAGCTTGGAGATAGAAAGAAAAGCTCTTCACTCATAGCCGAGGAAAAAAAGAAGAAGAGAGCAAAGCCAAAAACCTCCAGAGGTTCCCTCCCCTGCTTTTAAAAATCCAGTTTCCTGATTGGTCCTCTGGTCAGGTGTTTGGTTCCCTTTTCAGGTAAAAGAAACATTAACCCTTAGCTATCCATTTATGACAGTAGCTTTTAATCTAGTCACCGCCTCAGGTACCCACACAATATACGTGTCTACCGAAATCATATCAAGTTCCTTTGCGGTTCCAAATTCCTTTTGAATTGGACGTCTGTGGTACCTATCATCATTTAGCAATCTCTATTATCTGCATTCAAAAAATCTCACAGATATAACAACAACTATATCTCCTAGAAAATATATATAACGACACACTTAATGCCTTTTAGACTGCACACATGTCCTCTTCCCTTTGTGTAAAACAGATCTCTATTGTCAGGTTATGAAAGTCCTCCATCCAACCCAACGCCCATGGTATATGTGGGTTATTTTAGAAACTGGAATATTCATGCCTGTGGGAATCTTGTTTTTGGTGTTACTGTTGTTGTAATAGCACCTGTTACCCTCAGTACCTCTGCTCAAGACCTGATCCTCAAACTGTGCCCCAAGCAGTAGCTCTTCACCCTACACGTGAGGTAGACATTATCACCATGGACTATTCTCCACAAATAGGAATCCCTGTTCTATGGATCAAGACCAAACTAATTAACCACAGTGAGGGTTTTGATGCCATGTAAATGTAAAGGCATCAAAAAAAGGAGGGAAACTGTTAGGAAAATAAACCCCCCTAGTTCCTATTATCTTAGGCCCTAGGCCTTTGAGCAAAATAATTTAGAGCTTTAACTCAGCTTGCTTTACTGTTACAAAGGCATGTGAGGCAGAAAAAGATGTAAGTCAGGGCCCAAAAAGAGGAACTAGATGTGAATAAAGGGGACCAGGAGATCTGTTAAGTTTTAACAGCTGACCCTGCTGTCGAGACTTACCAGAAAAAAGTGCTAAAACGGTAAACACCTGACAGACTTGACTTGGCAAAGACTATAACAGGAAATAGGAAATGTGTGAGAGTTGCCGTGCTAAATAGCAATATGTATGCCATAGGGTAAATATTACTCATGTTTTGCAGCATTAGCAATTTGTATTTCTTTAAATAAAGGCTGTATCTATGTGTGACGTTTTGCAGTTTTAACCTTTATATGCTCAGTAACATTTGTAACAGGCAGGTCAGCCTAACCCTTGCAGGGGGACATGCTGGCCTCCGCCTGTGCACAGGTGTATATTCAATAAAGGTGCCTCAGGCTGTCTGATCAACTCACAGAGGTGGTCTATTTTTCCCCGACAATCTCAATGAAGAACATATCTGTTAGACTGCTCTCCAGGTTTCGTCCAGCTACCTAGTGCATGTAGAAAACAGCATGCTGAGGGTTTTTTTCCTCTTTTGCCTAATGCCCCAGTGCCTCTGGACGCTCCTGTTCATAATGCCAGCTGTGCTGCTATCTGCAAACTGCTGATCAATTCAGCAATGGAGGCTTTTGGAAAGGAGGAGGAATCTGGCAGCCTCCTCTTAAAGATGCTGCTGGATCTGAGAACAGTATTAGACTCCAGTGCAGCCATTGCTCAAGCCTGCGAACAGTGTGTCTACAGCACTGCTATGGGTAAGTGTTGGCTGAGTCACATTTACACCAGCAGCTGGATGGAGTCTACCTGGTCATTGCAGACCCTGGAACCCATCCCAGGCTTTTCTCACCCTTTAACATAGGGATCGCCCTTCTTTCCTCTCCACCCTTCCCAGTGTCTGATGATAGCAGCATCCAGTCCCACTGCATCAAGATTTCCTCCGCAGTAGATCAGCTAGCAGTCTATGTCAGGCTTCTGGAGACCTGTGCTCCTGGAACCGGTGCTCTGAAGGACCATCTAGAGGCTGAAGTGAAGAAGCTTGGTGGGAATATTGCCTTCCTGCTGAACGTAAGTCACTGTCCCCTCGAACTCCTGCAAAAGGCTATTCCATTGCCTGACCATGGTGATGGACTTTCCTAACCCTGTAATGAGGAGGAGAACCTCGTGAACAGGCAGCAGCTGTTGCATGAGAAGTCCTCTTGCATTATGTTTAAGACTGAACCACTTGCTTCACAGGATGTGGGGCCTCAAATTCCAGCAAGGTGGCCACAGAAACTCTTAATGCTGCCACCACTACTCACTTTATGACTTTGTCCTGTCTCTTTGGTAGGGAGAATAGACTTAGGTGGTGGTGACCCTGGATTCTGTACATCTCTGCTGGACCTATTCACCTCCCTAGCTCTTGCCTTCCATTGGAGGCAAGAGCCTGTGACAGAGCTGTACTATGGTGCAGAGAATCAGGTAGGATGTCCTGAACTTCTGCACTCTGAATTCTCAGCCTGAGGACTGTACAGGGGAAGGCTAGAGAGGTACCAAGACACCTGACAACTTCAAACCACCTCAGTCCAACCTCCCTTCTAATGCTGCTCCTGATCTGCCCAGAGATGTGTCTCTAATTCCTTGTATCCCCCTCCTCCTTGCCAGGAGTTGAGTCAAAGCACACAGCCTCCATAGTGCTTCCTGATTTGACTAGAACCAGGTCCACAGAATCCTGGACCAGTGCAGAGAACCAGGCTATGGGGTGGCTCTGACTTGGAGTTGCTGATCTGCTGATTAGTCCTTTTCTGGCATGTTACTTAAGGCTATAATGTGTCTCAATCCTTGCTCCAGTTGTCTGCAGCAGGGAGGCATCGCCTATGTGTGCATTGTGCTGCTAAGAAATAATCTGTCTAATGAGAGCTGAAATGGGGGGTGGGAGAGAATAACAGAATTTATTCTGGCAACACAAGCAGCCTGCAAGAATGGCTCTGCCTATAAAACGCATGTAAACCTGGGGCTCTACTGATCTAGTGTCTGTCTGCCTGTAAAAGCCTCGCTGTGCTAAGTATGCACTGTAAAGATGCTTGTAATGAAATCTAAAGAGAGTCAACTGAACATGTGCTGCCAGCCTTCTTGCCTCCCTTCTGCAGGGTTGTGAATGTGAAATTACATCCATGATCCTGGAATCCAAGGAGCAAATTGAGCAGTCAATGATCGCTGTTGCTAACTGGCTTGGCCAGCTAATGGTTGCTGTGGGGCCGGAAGCCAATCTTGAACGAACTGAGGTAAGGCTGAACCTTTGCCTGGGGGAGGTGGGGATGATTGTCCAGTTGTCAATCAAAATGCTGCTTCCAGGGATGCTGACACTGCTCCCTGTCTGTGAGAGGCTGGTTGATGAGAGCCCCTTCCATGGGTGATAGTTCAGAGCCTCCTATGCTTTCTAATTGCTCCCTGGATTGTGGGAACCTCCTTGGGAGCTGGGCATTGTACTGCTTTACAAACAGTTCACTACACTACCGAAAAAAAAAGGCTGTCCAAGTCCAAATATTTGCCAAACACTCTTTGAATACTGATGAGATCTCATCTTAGAAAGCTTCTCTGACAGACATGCGTACTCAGACCTGGGGGTTCAGCTGGAATAGAAACCAGCCCTGGTGTAACTTCTAGCTGGCTGGAGCTGAACTCTGCTGCAAGCTACCCTTTTTCTGTGGCAAAGCGGAATCTCTGCAGTGGATTGATCTCACAAGTGAAGATGACGGGCTTTTTTAATGGAATTAAATGCCCATGTTAACAATACTAGCCCAGTATTCCTGCTCATAGCAAGATCTAAAATCCAGTGTATGCTGTACTCAAATTCTCAATTTTCAGTGTGCTGGAGACTTTAATTGGCAGATTGCCAATGCATATCTGCATTGTAAGAGTTGTGTTGATGGCAGCTCTGGAGGCTTTGACTGCTGAGAGTGGGGTCTGGTGGGGAGCAGGAATGGCTGAGAATTTTGGTCCTGAGGAGCTGATCTGTCTCCTCTTCTGGCTTTCAACGGGGATGGGAGGGAAGTGACTGAGCTTAAGGGAAATATAGGCTTCAATTCCTACTCTTGCATCCTGGCAACCAGCCACCCCCACAGCCCCTGCCTCAGTATCCATCAATGGATTCCACAGGAGTGAATAAGCCTAGCTCTGTGGTGTCCCCCCCCAGAATGCTTTGTGAAATAGGCCATGCTGACAATCCGATGACACTTCACTAGGATGGAATGTTTGTGGTTTCAGTTCCTCCCAAACACTGTGACTGAGGCAGTCACTGGAGGGGCAGAGAGCTATATTGCTATGCAGATTGATAAGAACACAGAGGAACTCCTGGACCTGCAGTGCCAGAACTTGTCTTCAGGAAAGCAGGTAATGTAACTTTCCAGGTGTGAAGGCTATTCTAGAATAGCTGCTGCCGCAATAAAGCTGGCGAGCAAAGTGCTCTGTATCAGGGTGTGTCGGAGGGGTTGCGGTTCAAATGCCCTCGGAGGGAAGACTTGTCAGACACTCTCGCTACCTGTGCAAAGCTTCCAAACAAAACTTGAGGGGAAACGCAATGGAGGTCAGCCTGGCGCAGTGGGCGGTGTGGCAAAAACAAATGCTGCAGTAGAATAACACCCCCTACTGGGTTGGGGGAGACTGCAGCTCACTGGCTCGTAAAGTTAAAGAGTGACCTAATGCAACAAAGCAAGGGAGTGTGTTCACCTCTGCATCTCATTTACAAACACTGCTTTCTACTTCATTTGGCAAATATTTGCTGAGTGTGTTGAGCATACAGATGTCACTTCCCTTTAAATGAGAAGCTGTGCTCTGAAGCTGTGTAAAGCTTTGCAAGCTGTGGTGATGGTGTGCGATCAAGAACTCTTGCTACTAAGGTATAATTCCTCCGAAAACTAATATCAGCTTTTTTAATTGATCCCATGTAATCAGATGTTTAGCTGGCTTGAAAATACTTAAATAGAAGCAAACCCAGGGTTGGCTCCATCATTCCACTACTAACTGCAAACCATCAGGTGTCACCAAACATTTTGAGTAAGCAGTGGGTGCCTTAGAATGCCTCTTGTACTTATAACTGCCTCATGAGAGAAGATGTACTGATGGCTTGACTGCTGTTTACACCTAGATTCATCATTTGTGTAGATACTCGTCCCTCTTCTCCGGTGTCCCTTGAATGGCTGGCAGGGATTCTGCTGCTCCCTGCCTGGGAAATGGACTGCAGTGTTCCATTTGAACTGGGGAGAGGAGAATTCATGTGCAGAGCTGGCTTACAGGGTGGTAGATAAGGGCACACTTCTGGGACCATCCAGTGCTTACTGTGGCAGAGACTGGGGCTCACCTATGCTAAGTGTAGTTTAAGGCAAACCTACAGATGCATCAGTCAGGGCAGTCTCCCCTTGCTGACTTTGCTCTTGGGGGGGATGGAGGAATCTGCTCACATTTATTCTCTCTCTCTCCCTCTCCCTCCCCCCTCCCCCTGCCCCCATGAAGTGAGGAGATAGGGCAGGCTGTAGGATTTGAGGCCTCTGATATTGCTTCCCATGTTCTCTTCACCAGTGGGTCTGCCTCTACAGCAGGGTGTCTAGTTCACCAGACTAAGACCTTGACTCTGAGCCGGTGCCCACCATCCCCCGTATAGCTGTGCATGCTTTCACTCACAATGATGCCTACTGCTTGGTCCCCCAGAGACGCTTTCTGTGCTTGCTTAACTTTTCTCCTTTTTAGCTGGCAGAGGAAGTCCGAAGACAGCTCCTTTCAGTTGGAAGCTCTCTGCAGTGTTTTATGGAGAAATGCAAAATATTCTGGGTGAGTGCATGTGTATGTGGCAAGGGCAGGGGCTGTGCAGTTCTCGGAATAATCCCCATCGGTTGGCATAGTAAAAGATGAGTTGTTTGCTGAAGTCACATGGTAACTTCTCTGGGTGAGAACTCGTGTGGCACTGACACTTGTCAGTACCTCTTTTGTTGTGTCCAAGGCACACTGTGGAGTTGCTGCTTTGTTGAGGAGCCTGCCTCATGGGAAGACACATGCCTGCTTCACTAATTTACACTCCAGGTGATTGCTGCTCCCCAGCCTCTGCGGAGATGCCTCTTGGCATATAAGCAAGAATAGCCCAGAATTCAGGGGAAATTGCTAAATAGCAGGGAAGAGGTGAGAACAGGTTTCTAGACTAGCTAGTAAGTCTTTATTTCATATTTTTTTTAATAGAGGGGATTTGAATCCCTCAAAAAACAGATGTCAGAAAAACCTCCAAGTCTGAGTTTCCAAGAGCGTGTTTCCTGTTATAAAACTTTAAGCTGTGACTTGAATGCTCTCCAGGTGGCTAGGAAACAGGCCTCTACAGTTGCTTTGCAGTGTCTGAAAGGTAATGCTTCTTAGTTACTCATCTTACTCTTGTCTGGTCTATTTGGAGATGGTCTTCAAATTGCTGGATGGTCTTGCCTGTAGTTGCAACTACATGCTGCAGATTTCCTTCTAGTTGCAAGGAATATTGAGAATATGCTTCAGGCAAATGTAACTTCTGAACATAAGTAATTGGATCTTTCTTTGATCCTCACCAGAGTGAAACATGTTGGCACACAACTCAAAGATTTTCAGCCCAAGAGTTAACTGATTCCACAGCTAAACTGTCTTCAAAGAGCCAAGTGTGTTCAGGAAACATTGTGTGTTGTTCTGTTACACATCTTTGTTTTGGGTTCTTTAAACTGTACCCCTGTAAATTCATGTAGGCGAGTGGAGATTGGATGTGGGGGCAGTACTTGGTGAAGACTGCTTTTCTTCCCTCCTCCCCCCACTTTCCCCATCTGTAAAGGGCAGGTACTATAGCCATATCTCATGAGGGGTTGAAAGCAGCACAACCCAGGCAAGCACAAAGTCAGGACACCTGCATCTCAATTCTGGCTGTACCAGTGTCTAGCACTGTGCTTTTAGGAGAATTTGTTTAACCTTATTTTACACCTGGGTATATAGGGGACACTTACCTCCTGAGTTGGGTGTTAGAACTATTGAATGGTTTTGCAAAGTCCTCTAGCTAGTGAAGTGCTGTGGAAGTCCTAATGGCCTCACTGTAAGCAGGAAAGCACTCAGTTAAATACTTGATGAAAGATGCAATCTGAACTTTTTTTTTTTGGTTTTGGCTCTGACCACCTCCCCTGCTCCTCATAGCGGACCAGGTTCCAGATCTAGCAAAGCTGAAGCAAGCCACAGAGACCTTCTCCAAAACTGCTGTGCTGCTCGCCAAGACCTTTGATGCTTTGTGTAGCGCTGCTCATGCTGAATCTCCTCATCAGTCAGTTTACCTACTGGCAGTAGTGACTAAGCAGGCCAAAGCAGCTGCCTCCCAGATCCATTCTTCTGCTAGAGATTTATTGCAACTAGCACAGAGACTGGGGTCTGATAATTGCCTTCATTCCGGGATGGAGGCCCTGACGAACAAAAGGCAGTTGCCCATGAATCCAGGGCCTGACTCAAGCATTCACTTACGGGGGAGGAGTGGGAACTATGTGCGTGTTGCTGTAGCAAAGCTGAATTGAGTGTTAAGCAAAAGAGAACCTCTCCCTTAAGGCTAAGAATGCTGGGGCACTGTGGAGGTGGCCCAGATACTCTGGTCTTAAAATCCTGCCTCCAGGCTCCCTGCTACAGGCCCCATTGTGGGAACGTGGCTTTGAAAATCACAACTGCACTTCACATGTTGTCCTACGTGGGAACCTTTATAAGCCTTGTTCTAATCTGTAAGGCCCTAGGCATTTAATGTCAGTTTTACTCATTTGATTATGGAGTGGTGAAAAGCTAATAGGTTGTTATAACTGAAGTTAAATAACTTGTGTATTTTGGGAGCACAGTCACAGCCCAGCTTTAATTAAAAAAAACAAGTGTTTAAGGTAATGACATGCCTGAATTTAATGATCTCACCTCTTTCATGAGTGTCTGTGGTGGCACAAACTGCTTGTAAGGTATTAGGTAGAGAGCCCTGAATATGTTGATGTACATTAGCAACAGGATCTGTATCTCTCTCTCTCCTTTTGTTTCTTGTTAAAAAAGAATTTAACTAGTTTTGTTAGAGCATCTTGTCAAAAGGGCTCTCAGACCTGCTCTTGCCAAATCATGTCCCTCTACTGTTGCTGTCCAAAAGGCTTCAAATTGACTTGTCCAGGCTTCCCTATTAATACTAAATAGCTGATATTTTGTCCTTCTGCTCTAATGTAAAAAACAGATTTGGAGAAACTCCCCTGGGCTGTGAAGGCTGCGTTTAGTTTGCTTCTGTGGTGCTGGGTGTCGGGTGAAAACACTGGAGGCCTGGAAGTCTTTAGTAGGATGTAGAAGGGAAAAGCTGGTTAGACATGTGGGTGCTACCTGGTGGGATGTCCTATCAAGCCCAGCCTTGGGGAGAGGTACAGGCCTCTCTAGGCTAGTTTTTCAGAAACATTTAGCATTGTTTCTCAACCTCTTTGATACCAGGGCCTGGCTTCACGCCTTCCTAAATTCTCAGGGAGGACTAGGGACCTGATGCTGGTCTAGGGACTGGTCCTTGAGAAACACTAACCCTCTCCCTTACCAGCATCCCAGGAGCCTCCTCCAGCAGTGAGCCCCCAGGCCCTGGGCTGGGGTGGAAGGCGAGCAGCCCCCTCCTCGCTATCTGCCTTGGTGCCCACTCCTGCTGGGGCCAGCCCCCCTGTGCCTGGGTCTCATCCTGCTCTTGCTCCTTCCGCCAGTACCTGGGCTCCAGCTGGAGGCTCCCAGGGGGCAGGAAGGTGAGTGCCCGGCCCGAGGAGGGGCGCGGAGCGGGGGCTGGCTCCCGGGAGCCCAGTGCAGGTTCCTGGGCTGGGCTGGGCTGGGCTGGAGCAGGGCCGGCTGCCCCCTCCCCGGCCGGCCGGCAGGCAGGCAGGCAGCTCGCCAAGGGAGGGGGCGGCGCTCACGCACCAGGCTGCGATTTGCATGTGAAGGGCCCGCCCGGAGCCGCCTCTGCCGCGGGCTCGGGGCAGGGAGCGTCCCCTCCAGCCGGGCGCCGCGGAGGCCATGCGGAGAGCAGCGCCCGGAGCCGGCGCGCGCCGGACGTAGGGGCGGGCGCGGAGGATGGCAGCGCGGGCTCGGGCCGCGCTGCACGCGGGCCGGGCGGGGGAGGGGCCGGGGCTGCAGCTCTCCCGGAGACGAACCAGCGCGCTCCTCCACCGGCTGCTCGGGGAAGCCGGAGCCCATTGCCCGGCAACTTTCCGCGGGGCCCCCCGCGCCTGGAACGCTGCGGAGTCACAGCGGGGTGTGCTGAGCTAAAGCGCCGCTGGCACGGAGGCTAGGCCTCCCGCGGTACTGTGGGGCAGGATTCAGCCAGGGCATCAGCTCCTTGCAGGAGGCTGCATAGGCAGCGCTGCGCAGTCCGGACAGGCTAAGCTTCAACGGTGTCTGTGTTTGTCACGAATCGGTGTCCTACGTGCTGAATGCAAGTGCGGGTGTTATATTCAGTTGATTTGCATTTATGCTTGACATGGTGGTCAAAATGAAGAGCGCAGATGTTCAGATTAAGCGTGATGGCTGTGACCCGTAGGGTATTTGCTTCTGATAGTGAAACTTGGGTAGAAGGCAAGCCATCAGACCCTGAAATGGGATACAGCGGGCTGAGGAGCCCTTGGCTTGGGGAGTGGGATGTATTCCCCCCAGAGTGCCTCTGGCTGGTTATTGATGGGATAGCAGTGAGTTTGCCCTGGACTGTGTCCCTCAGTCTTTGAGGATTGTTTTTCTTTTGTGTGTTTTTGTTTTTGTTGGGGGAGGGGTGGATTTACCCAAAATGAGGCAACAAACACACTTGTGGGTCTTTACCAGTCAAATACAACGTATAAATGATTAAACTTTCAGGAATAACACGACCACCAAGTAGCACCCGGGGGAGATTATTTGTAGCTCCGCCACAACAGGCCAGTGGCGCATTTTAAATCAAGCCTTTTTATGAGCTTCGCGCTTATGTTGTGCATCTTAGTGCGAAGTCAGGTTTCAACAGGCTAATTATCTTCACAGTATCAGCCCGTTCTCTCAAAACACATGCTTTGATTTCAAGTAAATTATTTTATAAAACTTATGCAAGTTGATGGGTGCAAAAGCTAGATGCGGCGTAGACAGGAACGCCTGTGTGCAGCAAAAACCTCCCCAAGAATAAACGAAATCCGGCAACGTTTATAAACGCAGTATATTCGCCATCTGCCTTCATTTCGCTCTTTGCATTGGCTCCAAGTCCCATCCCTGCAGGAGTAGGGGTCTCAGCATAAGCACCAGCTGACGAATACAGCTGCATCATGTGCTTTGTCTCTTGCTCTGGTGGCAGCTTGATGTGCGTCTGGCTCCTCTCGTGGGTGAGGAGGTTATAAATTCTCCTGGGGTGAGACTGTAACCAGATTCATCTGCAGGTCTCCATATTGTGTTGTATCACTATAGCTCCAGGCTGCTGAACCCATGCACATAGCCCGCCCTCCTGTGGAAAGCAATTCCCTTCCCCCCACTTGCCACCCCAGAATATTCTGCCCCGGACCCGTTCAGACCAGAATCGCCTTAGCCAGACAGGGAATGGAATTGTGCACCAATTTACAGTGATGAGAAATCCTGGAACAAGCAGGAGCTGGTGTTCGACCGAGGTGTCAGTGCGTTTGAGTGGTGAAAGAGTTAATATTGGGTTATAGGTCAGTGTTGGTGGCAAGAATAGATTCTTTAAACCTCTAGGCCCAAGGCGTTGAGTTGGTAGGAAAATACAGGTATCTTGCTGGTTTGAGGTTCGGGAGCATTGAAGTCTCCTTTAGCACCACCATTTTCTTCCTAGGGAGGAGTTCTACAGCTGGAGGCTTCAAGCACAGAGCAAAAAGGCTAAATAATTGTCGGTTTCATTCCTGGCTCTGGCCCCACTGAATCTACCTAGGGGAGGTTATGTATCCCAATTCCACCATTGCCATAGCACTTCTAGTGTCTGCGCAATAAAAATTCCCGTCACGTAGCAGAACTAACTGGATTCATGTGCTAGGCCACGTGTGCGTTTTTGGTGGCAGGAGGGGTTTGTGAATGGAAGGGCGTGTTGGTTCCTTATGCTGGGAAAGGTTTCTCAAGGAGGAGGCTTGGGATGTTTCCATAAAGAGATGACCAATTCTCTCTCTTT